>NW_011368144.1:102541-168844 GCF_000735185.1 Notothenia coriiceps | reverse complement strand
TTGTGTGAGTGTGCTGGTGGTGCGCGTTGCCGTGTGTGTGTGTGTTTGTGTGTGTGTGTGTGTGTGTGTGTTAGCAAGTGTTTGTGTGTCTGTGTATTTTCCCCATAAGGCAAGACCCGCCCAACTCTGTCTCTGATTGGCTTACCCTGAAATGTTACCCCGCGTTAACCAATCATTACTCCTCTCTGCACTTTCACTTTTCCATGGTGCTGTGAGAGGACATCACTGTATTTACCCATTTAAATCACAGTAACTATAACGGCGTTACTGAATGGGAATAGGTAACTAAGTAACGTTATTAGTTACCGCAAAAGGTAGTTGCGTTAGTTTGTAACGCGTTAGTCCCAACACTGGTTTTAAGTAACGTTAGTTGTTGCATGCCCACACAACTTTGCATATTATTGGTATTGTAGTTTTTACAGTATGAGTTGATCCAGCCAGTTTAAAAAAACAACAATGAGAACCATGCACATTCCTTTAAAAACCCTGCTGTCAGTTGTTTGCTGTTTTCTAGTCTATAGGCAACTTTAATCAAATAAAGGTGACCTGTTAGAAATGTGTTACTACCACGGTGCCATGGTTTCTTTCTAACACTACACTGACACTAACTTCCTTCGCTCTCATTTCCTGATTCCCTGTCTCTTTGTTCTGTTAACAGGTTTTTCATCAAGGCAGGCTCTCCCAGCTTCATCGTAGTGGTGAAGGGCTCGCCATTCTGGGAGCAGTTTTCAACAGGAAAGAAAATACGAGGATTGTAAAATCATTACACATTTTCAGTAAACTGACTTCTCCCCGTGGAGAAAAGACAAAATGAAACATGTGTAGGTCTCTTGTGGTCCAAAGCAGGAAACCATCATCAATACAAAACAAATGAAATCGCTTATTTGGATTTTGTGTGTTTCTTTCTGTACATATATAAACTGAAAATCTGTTTTATTATAGTGGTTTATTCACAAACAAACAAAATAAACAACCATTCATTTCACAGATCAAAACATGCTAAAGCTATAAACAAGTAACGTAAAGGATAAATCAACATTGAAAAAAAGTTTAGATTACATCTGAATGAATCCCTTCATGCTACAAGTCTCACAATGAGTCAACAACAAAAGCAATAACATCTCAAGTTTAAATGTAATATCCTCTAAGTCAATTAGAAATGGAAAAGTTTCACATTCTTTAAAACAATAGAATTCTTGAGAAGTGAGAGGAGTAAATTAGTTTCGCTTTCAGAAGAAATGTGCCGAAGCAGTCAACCGAGTGGATAAACCGGTGTGTCTGCTTCATGACTTGGAACAAACCTCTCAGAAACAAAGCGCGGTTTAGGATACATCCAGAAATAAGGATTAACAATAATGAAAAATTATTTGAAACTAATGGTTAACATTGTTATATGGCTATAAGTGATGTGTGAATGAAGCCTCATGGGCTTGAAGATGTTTTAAACTATTATTAGGAAACTGAAAGTTGTTCTTCATACCATGGGAACAGAATACAAATGAGCTTCAATCTTTGTGTTTTATACTTAGATAAAAAGCCGTACGATCGGAGCAGAATCACATTTTTTTCATAAGACACAACCGACCAATGAGATGCCACAGAACTCAGGGTGACTTCTTGTATGCTGGTGGGCTCACATAACCAACTGGCTGTGGTTGAGCTGTCGTCACAAAGATAGGCTGCATTTGTGGCATGTTTTGATCCTGCATTGGAATCATGTTTTGATTCTGCATTGGAATCATGTTTTGATTCTGCATTGGAATCATGTTTTGATTCTGCATTTGTGGCATGTTTTGATTCTGCATTTGTATCACGGTTTGATGCGCCATATTGATGACAACAGGAATGATATTGCGATATTTTAACTCACGGTGCATCTGACACCAGGAGCACCACGAACAGAAACAGGACACTACAGCGTCGTCGCAGAGAGAACCCTGCAGAGATCCAAAGAAAAGTAACATGTTAAGTTGTATACTAGACAGTGCTTCACTTTGATTAAACTTGTCGTGTGAAATGTAGCAAATATCATTAGTATACACTTCACATGCATCATACCGTACCCTGATATGGTATCTGTTTCGCATGGCAGCCCTAGTAGACAGGGCTGCAGGAGGCACACAGATGGGTATTCCGATCGTTGCTGACATGCACATGGGTACTATGTCACATAATGGGAAACAATAAGTCTCTCCAAACCGTCCTGAAACGGTGCAGGCAAGACAAGGGCCGCACCAGAAACCATAGCAACCTGAAAACCCACAAAGACACACCAGTTGTATTGACTCAGTGACTTTTAAATGAAGGCCCTATAGGACAAAATAAGGCCTTGTCCCAATATAATGAAAATGTATCAACATAGCTGTATTGATTCTTACACGTATTCATGTCCTCAAAGCAGTCGAGGAGAGCGCTGCTCCAGGCTTTCTCTGGTTCTCCTGCCATTGTTGTTGGGAAACTTTCGCCAAAGACGGTGAACAATGAACCTCTTAACAAAGAGAAATCAGAAAAACCAAATGTGTGGCACCAGTGCATGATATGCTTTATTATGAATCGTATTATAATTGTCGTATGACTATATTATGATATATGAAGGGCATAGCACTATTTCTGACTTTTTAAGACATTCATTTATAATTTTTCTATGAAATACTAGACCATGGCTTTTACATGCCTGTTATAGGACATACTGTATTATGCAAATGTTGTTACATGTTATGACATTCATAAATAATATATGTTATATTAAGACTTTTATCATCTCACTATATTATGATTATGACACAACAGAGTTCTGTATGGCATCCACTACGTTTTCTATTAAGTGTTTTATTTTTATTTATCTTTGCTTACAATGGAGTAAACCATCACTTTTTTGTGAAATACTTTATTAGACTTCTTTTTTTATGGCTACTATACAGTTTTGATGACAGTGACTAGAGTAGCCGGGATATGGTTCAGGGCAGTAGCCTACAATGAAAGTGCAAACTAAAAACAAAATATATTTTCTAACTCTCTCCCACGATAAACCACTCACACTTTAGCCACATTCTTTTTACAAGTTGTCTTTCCTGCCCTGACACACCTTTAAGCTCAGTTTGACGCAGTAGGCGAATGGAAGTGAAAGCATTGTACGTTTTGTAAGTCACCTCATATTATATTGTAGCACATTAAAAAACTTTTCACAGATGCAATGAAGTCATAGGAATTGTTACAGGGTTTATAAAGTGATGGTAAAAATGTGCAGATGTGGTTTTTGTCAATTCAGATTTAAAAAACTGTACTTAGATGAACGATTAAAGTATCTGACATTTTGTTTACAAATATATCTTCATATATAAAAACGGCTGCATATTCCTGATACAAAGAAAGTGAAATTCAATTGATTTGGTCTTACCTTATGTAGCTGGATATATTCTCTGCACCTTGCCAGGTGCATCATATTATATACATCAGTTTCTGAAACCTACGTCATCAAAATGACTAGAGCTTTTATTGGATTGCTTTTGTATTGTTTTTCTGTGTGCTTCACCCAGCAGGCTATTTCTGTCTCTCTCTCTCTCTCTCGCTCTCTCTCTCTCTCTCTCTCTCTCTCTCTATATTTTTGTTTTTAAATTAAAAGCTAAATGTCAGAATTAATAAGAGCAGTACAAATCAGTAATTCATGTTTTATTTACATATGGAGTGAAGGATGCAAGCTAGTTCCGGCAGTGAACTTGAGCAACATCGTTTCTTTTACACATGCACACGTCACATGCCTCATTTGCTGTCTCTTTGTTCTGCGACAACACTCCCAGCTTCACCTCTCTGGTTCGATTTACTTCGATCATTTTACTCACCCTGTCAGCAGTCGGTGGACGGCTATCCCACATCCAGCCCTCACTTTTCACCACAGGGTTTCAATAAGGGAACAGTGCTGTGGTTATCATTAAAGACAACTTTATTTATTCTTTTAGTTACAGACCACACTCAGTTCCTAAGATTAAAGATCTGATCTTCCCAAGAAAATGTAAACAATAACTGTCATTATAAATTAGAAACGGAAACTCAATCAGCATACTCTGATAAAAAATAGATGGATTTAAAGTGATTACATTTTGTTAATTTCAAGTGATTGCACTTTGTTTTTTCAATGATAAACATGCAAAAACAGCAGCATGAGTTGAATTTCCTTCAGAAGACCCAATGAGAATCCACAGAGCTCAGCGTGACATCACGGTGACTCCTGGTTGGGTCACATATACAGCTTGGGGAACCATCATCACTGCAGGCTGCATTTGTACAACAGGTTGATTTTGCACGACGATGACATTGGGTTCTTTTGTTTGATGTTTTAACTCACGATGCATCTGACACCAGGAGCACCACAGACAGAAACAGGACACTGCGATGTCATTACAGAGGGAACCCTGCAGAGAACCAAATAAATAAACGTAGTGTTGGAAATTCATCATACAGTAGCTTCACTGTCATGAAATGTGACATGGGACGTCCAGTAGGCATCAGCTTTACATCATACCTTGATATGATATCTGTGACGAATGGCAGCCCTCAAAGACAGGGCTGCAGGAGGCACAAAGAGGGGTATCCCGCAGGACGCTGTTATAGCGGGGCTGAGCATGTCACATAATGGGAGACAACGGTTCTCTCCAAAACGTCCTGAAACTGTGCAGGCAAGACAAGGGCAGCACCAGAAACCATAGCAACCTGAAAAACAAACACAGAGATACTCAACAGAGTTACTTGCTAAAGAAGGGGTTTGATAATCCAATAATAAAAGTGTATTATTCTTACAAGTGCTCGCGTCCTCAAAGCAGTCACAGAGACCACTGCTCCAGTCTGTCTCGGGTTTTGCTGCCATCTGATGTTGGATGAGTTTAGCTGTGAACAATGTACCTGTTCACACAGAAATCAGAGCAAAGCAAAAACAAATACTCAACTTCTGATTATAAAAAGTTGATATATTGCAATTATCTTTGCCAGTAATTCCTTTGGAGCCCCTATGGAAAGGCCATTATTGCAGCACATTCATCTTTTAGCAGATGAACTGATCAGATCTCGGAGAGCCTTTCATAACTTGTTTAGACTTATCTGACAGCTGGCTGATAGCAGACAATGCTTCGAAACCTGAATAAATGTGCACAAAACAATGTGAAGGGAAAGTATGAGGAATAGTTTGACTTGTTTCGGTTTACTGTAATATGACTTTAGATCTTGTTTATGAGAAAATGTGAAGCGCCTTTAAATGTAAACCTTCCAACTTCTTGATATCTACCAGTTAGCACTTGTAAAGGAAATAAAAATATTTCCTAGATCAATTGCTAGTAAAAAATACATTTCTTATTGTGAGAAATGCGGAGCATGCTGCAATATATACGGTATATATTTATACACTCAAGGTTCCAAGTGTTTTGTGTTCAGAGATGTTCTTCTGCATTACTTGGTTTTAACGAGTGGTTATTTGAGTTACTGTTGCCTTTCTATTGTCTTTAACCAGTCTGGTAATTCTCCTCTGACCTTTGGCATAAACAAGGCATTTCTTCCCAGAGAATTGTCGCTCACTAGATATTTTCACTTTTTCTGACCATTCTCTGTAAACCCTAGTGATGGTTGTGTGTGAGAGTCCCGGTAGATCAGAAGTTTCTGAAATACTCAGACCAGCCCGTCTGGCACCAACAACCATGCCACATTAAAAGTCACTTAAATTCCCTTTCTTCCTCATTCTGATGCTCTGTTTGAACTTCACCACGTCGTCTTGACAATGTCTGCAAGCCTAAATGCATTGGGTTGCTGCCAAGTGATTGGCTGATAATATATTTGCGTTACCCAGCAGTTGAACAGGTGTATCGAATAAAGTGTGTGTGCCCCCATTACTGTGTTTCCACTCTATCATGTTTTGATATACTGTACTGTGTTCAGCTTTGACTAACAGTTAATAAGGAAAACAAACTCATACCCCAACTTTTCACAGAACATCTTAAAAATATTTAATACTTAAGAATTAATGTAAAGTACATTCAAGTCCATGAATGATAATATTTACTTTCAAGACATAAAAACAGTTCTACTACAGGGCTATAAACAAAATCTGACATGCCATTCCATTTTCTAATTAATTGTTACTACCAAAATAATTTAAAGTACATTAAAGTCCATTTACTTTTAAGACAGAAGAGGAAATGTACAGATTAACAAAAAAAACAAATATTAAACATTTGCAGGTATGTTTGTCGCTGCAGATAGAAACCAAAAGACTAAGATCTGTTTCTAAGAATCTATCATATTGTAATCCAAGCTGACCTTTGATTGTGTTTTTATATTTCAACATAATGAAGTTAATTCTTTAAAAAAATCATTTTTGACTTCAGAAAGATTATACTGTTAAATTCTTCTCATTAAACTTTCATTTAATAGTTAGGATAAAGGTGTAACATGTTTACCTGATGGAGCTGGACACCTCTGCGACTCTGAAGCTGTGAATGAATGAGAGCCTATGTTATGGTTTAGAAGTATCAATCGGTGTGTTTCGGACAGCTGAACTCAAGCAATGCTGCAAAACCTGAATCCATTGGCACAAAATATTGGAAACGGAACTACTTCTGAGGAATGGTTTGATAGTTTGATGTGCTAGCCCTTGACATTGTTTTGATTATGTACACTGTACTTTAGTTTAAGCACTCCATAATTTGTACTGTTTTATTCTGTATCCTTAATTGTTGTGCATCACTTCAAAAAAGTGACACTGATTTTCTACAATGTATTTTTATTTTGTTTATAATGAAGTTGTCTATTAGGGAAAACATAAAGACATTGTTAAACCTGTTTGTAAAAGGTTAAATCTACAATTTTAAAACCAGAGCCAACGTTTATTATAACTGAATGCATGATTTATACTCCGATGGCTTTGTGATAAAAAAATTGTGGATTTAATATGGACATTTTTGGCTACACAGTTTATTATAGACTTTTTATAGCAGTCAAGTTCAAACACTTGCAAACAGGTAGGCCATGAACCTTAAAACAGAACATTTGTTGAAAATACATTTCATACTATGATGTAACTAGTATTATGTCCATTACTATTTTCTGATGAATACAAGTAGTCAAGACTAAAGGGTTAGATTTCATTACTGAAAAGACGGCAGAATGCATTTTTATAATCCTAATAATCCTCATTTAACCCCGTCGTTCCCTCTAATTTCCTGATTCCCTGTCTCTTTGTTCTGTTAACAGGTTTTTTGTCAAGGCAGGCTCTCCCACCACTCGTAGTGAAGGGCTCGCCATTCTGGGAGCAGTTTTCAACAGGAAAGAAAATACGAGGATTGTAAAAACATTGGACTTTAAATCTTGAGACTTAACACAACATTGTCAGTGAACTGACTTCTCCCCATGGAGAAAAGACACAATGGAACATGTGAAAAAGTAGCAGCCTAAGAATTCAGTTACAAGTTATGTTGGCAGTTTTTATTTCAAACATCTTAGCTTACACTAATTAATGAAGTTTGATAAATATGAGTTAATATGTTTAAAAGTGTTCTCTTTGTTTAATGACATTTTCTATGACTTTAAAAGAGATAGCCAAAAGACAAAGTTAACTCTGCAACATTTCTTTAAAAACCCTGGTTTCATCTGTTTGGTGTTTCATGGTTCAACAAGCAGTGACATTTTAATACAACGTCACTCCTTCGAGTTCCTTGTAATAGATCATTTCCTTTTGTGAATGTTTATCTCATGATAGATAATCTGTGAAGGAATTTACTTTTACAATAGTGTGAAGGTTTCTTTCTTGACAATAACTTCCCCCACACAAATGTCCTGATTTGCTGTCTCTTTGTTCTCCGACAACACTTCCAGCTTCATCTCTCTGGTTCGATTTACTTCGATCATTTTACTCACCCTGTCAGCAGTCGGTGGACGGCTATCTCACATCCAGCCCTCACTTTTCACCACAGGGTTTCAATAAAGGAACAGTGCTGTGGTTCTCATTATAGATAACTTTNGGAGGCACCAACACTAACGTGGCCGAGTGGACTCCGGAGTTTTCTGCATGACTTGCACTGTATGATCTGTGGTGTAGTGGGCTGTCACTCAAAAACGGAGTAGCCAATGGGGACGCACCCCTGAAAGTCCCGTCCACCTGGGACGTTTGTGTCAGAATCTCAAAACAAAAAATGAAGGAGCCCAAACAAGAGAGCTGCAGCGAGAGCAAAAGTCTGATCATTGAGAAAGAAGAAACAAGAACTGCAAACAAAAACCTATGTTAAAACAAAGAAAAGACTTAAAGTTTACATGATTACACAAATGATTTGTTTGCAACTTATAGTTTTATTTTTTAAATTTATTTTATTTTGCTTGACTCACTTTTTTTTTCTTTTAAACTCATAGTTTTGCTTTATTCTGTTATTCTGAGAAAGTGTTGCTTTATCTTTATGATACAATTTACCAGTATAAGAGCAGTTTTTGAAATGTATATTAACCACAGGCATCCTGGGTTATTCTGAATGTCACCAGTTGATTTGTGTTAAACTAACTATAAAAAAGAAATACAGTATACTAAATCTTCAATTTATCTGTCATCTAGTATTGTGGTTGTACCAAGAGACTTCATCTTATTTTAAGTTGTTGTATTTATTTTTTAAAGGCTATCATTAACATTCTTTTATTTGTGTAATACGCATAGCATCAATTTAGAAATTGAATTATACTGTACTATAAGGACATAATTCACCATTATCTTTGGTTAAACACTAGCAAAATACTTATTGCCTTTTCTATTCTGTTTATTTAAAGATAGTTGTTGGTTGTTTGCTTCTATTTTCTATTAACCTCTAAAATGTATGCAGTATAAATGTAAGGACAATGGGTCGTCTTTTACTGTACTTTATTTTGGCAATTTTTATTCAAAGATCCTCTTAATAACTGGAAAAGAGATTGCTTGCCACAGTGGCTCTTCTACTCTTAATGTTTCAAAGCTGAGCACAGTTCATTTTCATTCAAATAAATTATGCAAAGCGCATCGGAAATCTAATCAGGTTATCTATAAAAAGATAAATATAGTGCAAAAATTATGTTTTCAGAGTTCTCCAACTGAATAAGTGGTGTGAGACTTACAGAATGAGATTTTTGTTTATCAGAAGTGTATTTTGCTTTGCACTGATTTGTGTGTTTACAGCTTAATTGTTCACTGTGGGTAGCTCAACTTATCCAACATCCGATGGGAGCCCCACCACCTGAGAAAGAGTGGAGCAGCGATCTCTTTGACTGCTTTGAGGACCACGCTACATGTAAGAAATAAAACCATGACTTAAAACGTTTTTTTTCCTTTTTTTGTGCAATATCAAACCCTAATTCAGCAAGCATCTCTGTCGGTGTATCTCCCTGTTTTTTTCAGGTTGCTACGGCTTCTGGTGTGGCCCTTGTCTGGCCTCCACTGTTACAGGACGGTTTGGTGAAAACCGTTTACTCCCAGTATGTGACATACTGAGCATGTGCACATCAGTCATTTGTGGAATTCCTGTCTATGTGCCTCCAGCAGTCTTGTCTGTTAGGGTTGCCATGCGAAACAGATACCATATCAAGGTAGGATGCTTGTAAGCATACTAGATGTCACAAAACAAATTTCATAAAAGTAAAAAAATGTAACTTAATAAACATATTTTGGTTTGGTTCTTTGCAGGGTTCTCTCTTGGAAGACATGTGTGCGTCCTGTTTGTGTCAGTGCTGCTCCTGGTGTCAGATGCATCGTGAGTTAAAACATCACAATAAAACTCCTAATGTCATCGTCATGCAAAGTCAACCCATTTTACAAATGCAGCCTGCTCCAGTGATGATGGTTCCTCTAGCTGGATATGTGACCCAACCAGGAGTCACCGTGATATCAAACTGAGCTCTGTGGACTCTCATGTGTCCGTCTGCCTTGTGAAGGAAGTTCAGCTCAGGCTGCTGTCTGTTTTATTAACATCTATATATCTAAGTGCATGTTTATCAAAGGTAATTACACTGCAATCTCTTTTTGTCAAAAGTATAGAGATTTCTTCTTTTTTTAAACTATAATGACAAACCTTGTTTCAAATCTCTTGGGAAAAGTACTTTGCATGTATTTGGTCAAGGATAAAAAAAGCTTGTGGTTTTTTGAATTTTTAGTACCAAATTAATTGACTGTGGTCTATTAATAAAGGAAATAATAAAGTTGTAGAATGAGGAATAAAGTAGGCCTACTACTCAGCGTCTTCATTGTAAGTGCACTTCATCCTAAAGGTCAACAGAGGGCACACTATGATCCAGATTGATGGTCAAAAGACATCATTAACTACAAACGGGGATGCACGACCCTCCCCATACCAGATAGTATCACTACATTGAATAATAAGACATATTTAGGATTTTTGGGCTTTTTCTGATTTTCATCAATATTTTTATAAAATAACATGAAACTGCTATAGTACAAATCAGCAGTGTTTTTATTAAAACTTTTATCTTTAATCTGACTCTTATACTCTAATGACAGTCCTTCACATAAATGTTATGTGAATATATTATAGCAGTTTTTGTTGAAACCTTTTCTATAGTCCCATGTCATGTGACACAGTCACTCCAAATCAATGCCCCATTTTTGTTCTACCCTTGACGAGTAGGAAACACCTCCTGGTGTTTTTTTATTGAAAATTCTTAATTATTTTATGCTGTCCATTATCTAATTCTGGTACTTCAAAACAATGCAGAATTGTATCACTTTACAGGACAAGGACATAGATTTCATTGGATTTTAGTTGATCTTCATTTATATGGATATTTGAATTACAATTCATCATTTTCTTTATTGGAAAATCTAATTGTAAGCAGCATTGTCATACAGTTGAAAGCAGGACACACCTATTTAAACAATAACCATTAAAACTTCAATATAGTTTTCACAATGGGATAAATGATGGAGTGCTTAAACTAAAGTACAGTGTACATAATTTTAAAAAAAAGGTCAAGGGCTAGCACAATATCTGATTGACTTTCAGTTTCTAATTTATAATCACAGATATTGTTTAAAATGTATTGGGAAGATCAGACCTTTAACATCTTTATTTCACCATGAGTAATCTTAGGAACTGAGTGTGGTCTGTAATTAAAAGAACAAATAAAGTTATCTATAATGAGAACCACAGCACTGTTCCTTTATTGAAACCCTGTGGTGAAAAGTGAGGGCTGGATGTGAGATAGCCGTCCACCGACTNGAATAGATGTTTCCATGTCCTTCCATTTGGGCCTGTATATGAAAACACACTAATAACACATACTGTGTGCGTGTGTGTGTGTGCGCGCGTGCGTGGGTGCGTGTGTTTTCATATACAGGCCCAAATGGAAGGACATGGAAACATCTATTCTCCTCTTATCTGTTTTCACAGTCAGATTGTGAGGACCCACCTCGTTTTGAAGACAAAAACCAGATCCAGACATTTTAATCTTAGACTTGGTTTAATGTTACACCTGATGTAGGTTCGTAGGTATGGTATTATTTTTGTGTCATAAAGATAAAGCAACACTTTTTCAGAATAAAGCAAAACTATGAGTTTAAAAGAAAAAAAAAGTGAGTCAAGCAAAATAAAATAAATTTCAAAAATAAAACTATAAGTTGCAAACAAATCATTTTTGTAATCATGTAAACTGACTAAGTATTTTTTCTTTGTTTTAACATAGGTTTTTGTTTGCAGTTCTTGTTTCTTCTTTCTCAATGATCAGACTTTTGCTCTCGCTGCAGCTCTCTCATTTGCGCTCCTTCACTTTTTGTTTGAGATTCTGACACAAACCTCCCAGGTGGGCGGGACTTTCAGGGGTGCGTCCCCATTGGCTACTCAGATTTTGAGTGACAGCCCAGTCCTCCAGCGATTGTACAGTGCAAGCAGCTGTGGTGCGGTAGCTGCCTGAGCTTGGATAGAACACCCGCAGAAGAACCAGCATTTCAGTTATTATAATACTACAAGTGAAAATATATGCAAGTTTTGATCATTTGCAGAGGCGCGGGAAGGTATTTTGAGTGGGGGTGCTGAGGNTTTTGTGTTATAGAAAGGACCTCCAGGAGGCCTTGTGCTGCTACACCGCAGATACCCTCATCGACATCGACACAGTGAAAGAATTCTGTGAGAAGAGTTCTAAATGGATACTAAAGAGGGAGAAAGAGGTGGATATGATGAAGGACATCAAAACCAGGGCAGATAACATTGACTTCAGCATTGGCCATGTTACCCAGTCACAGACCAGAGGTAAAGCCTTTCTGCAATATATGAAGAGCAAGGTAACCCAGGGTACTGCAGACAGGAGGCGAGCAGAGCCGGAGGAGGAGCTGGCTGCTCTGCTGAAGTCCACTCTGGAAGGCCTGGGGGAGCTCGACTGCTTCCTGGATGCGGTGGAGAATCTGGCGGTCACCTCACTTCCTTTGTTCATGGAAGAGAACCAGGTGTTACATCTGCCAGAAGGGATCAGCCCTGTAACGGTTCAGCTCGTCATCATTGCTGAACAGATGATCTGCCCTCACCTCATCAAGTTTAAAAGAGTTGCAGACGCCTTCTTCTGCCCCAAATCAGAATGTGGAAGTGCTGGCATATCAGCTGGACAAATACATAAGGACCACCGAGGAAATCTGTGAGAAGTTAGAGAAAAGGTCTTGCCTTAAAATATTATGCACATTTTGAAAAATAAACATCTATTGTAAAAAATATTTTCTTGTTTTTCCCAGTTCCTTCTGTCTTTTGCCCAAAGATGAACTACGATACACTGGTAGACCTCGCTGTGGATTTGTCTGAAGACGACACACAAAGGATGCTTCATCACATTAATCAGCTCGAGGAACTCAGGTACGTGTAACTCCTTTATGTGGTTTTTGTCAACACAGCTGTGCAAGGTCTGATGATAATGAAAACGATGACATGCACTCATTAATTGGCTTGATTGTTGTTTACCGCAAGGATCAACACAAATCTTTGTTCACACGTTTATAGTTCCCAGATGATGAATGCTAATGTCTTTGGTTAGCAACTGACTTTACCTCTAGCGCTCAGTCAAACTTAATCAATTTAATTGCCAGACTTTCGTTTGTCACCAAATTTCTGCAAAAGTTAAGATATTGCCTTTACCTCAGATGTACTGTTTAGTGGTAATTAGCAAACAGGCTGAACTCAGATCGTCATGCGATTGCACAAACAAAATAAATAAATGCTTACAAAATGCAAAGGAGCTGGAAACACAGCATTAATGCTTATAGATTCTGTAGGAGCCATTTTAGGGGTGTTGTTGGTGTCTCAGTTTATTTAATTTATATGTATAGTGCAATATTATTTTTGAACACTTGGTGGCAGGGTTTAGCTGCACCGGGTGTATAAAAGGGGTCACACGTGACAGGAAAGGACGAGGACACAGGAGGAAAGAGCNGCATGTTTGTTCTTAAACTGCTTTCTTAAATGGTCAGAAGTCTCGCTGGGTGACTGGGGATGCTAAACGACCTTCACATGTGTCACACAATAAAAAACATCAATTTTAACTTGAATTTCAGGTCAACGCTTGCCTCTAAAATCAAAGTCACCCATTCTAAACATACAGAACATCGGACACAACGGTTTTCGGAGGTCGGACATGTGCCTTCAAGTCGCCCACATTTTCTGAAACACACACAACAGGAGAAGGAGATATTTCACGTTCGGAAAAAAAGCCTTGAGGTGGGAACGTTTTTAAACGATTCAGGGTGAGACGATTAGTGCAGTTTCTGGTCAACATGCTGCTTTCTGGGAACACAGATTAATATAAATTCCACTTTCACAAAGGGACTATATAACACAGAAAGCACGAATAATGGACAGATAAAGGAAAGGAGATTATTTTTTTGCTCTGCTTTCGTCACCGTCAGGTGGTTCGGTGCGGGCATATAGATCTGACTCGTTTAATTTTGTTACTCGCTATACTAAAAGTCGTTTCCACAGTGTTGCCGTATTGTATTCTCCGCTTTGTTCCTTCTGCGTCGCGGTTGAACTTTTTGCGCCGGTATTCCTTACCCTTACTGATGAGTGCACCTGGTCGGGAGCAAGGTTTTACGGGACCAGGAAGGGGAAAACATGGAACCTTTTTATGTTTTCGACAAGAGACGGAGAAAAACTGCGAGTTTGGGGGCAGACAACGTTGTTTGGGCCACCTGGCGACTGTTAGGACTGGAATGCTTGCCATCCTAGAGGGGAGGCCAGGTGAGGAGCGAAGATGGAGGACGCATGATAGAACCGAGAAGTTTTCTTAATGCTCACCATAATCTCCTCACTCGCCGCTCCTTTCTCGTCCCCTCACATAACCACTCCTCCATCTGCATTCCTCTTTCTTTCTCACCCACCATCACTTCTTCCATCGAGCCCTTCCTGTCCCTTCAATGTTCTCTCTCTGTTCTCTCTCATCCCTTCCTTTTCCCTTTGTGCAACACTTGTTTCTAAATATCTCAATCTAGGTACCGTCTACATTACAGGGCCCATTTTCAGCTCGAGCAGAAATGCGTCTCCAAACTGTCACCAGTACTTTATCTCAGACCAGCCTAACAGACGTCTATTATTATCTCCCTTTACATCCATTCATTAAACCCCCTTCACTAAATCTTCACATATTGGTTGTGGCCCAGTCCTTGCTCTTGAAAGGCCTCCAAAGACCAGCAAAAAGCCCCTATAGCTGGTTTGTTCTACTGGTCTGTAGTATAAAATATGCTAAAGAATGCAATCGTTTTCCTCTCTAAAGTTGTAGGAGCCATTTTACGGGTGTTGTTGGCGTCTCAGTTTATTTAATTTATATGTATAGTGCAATATTATTTTTGAACACTTGGTGGCGGGGTTTAGCTGCACCGGGGGTATAAAAGGGGTCATAGGTAACAGGAGAGGACGAGGACACAGGAGGAAGAGCATACCGATTCCGTCAGCCCGGCAGATGCTCATACCACATCTATTGACTGTAATTAAACCTCGGTATGTAAACGGTAAATAAAACATCATTCTAAACTGCAGCAAAAGACCGGATATTCATCTGTTTGTGTCTGCGTCAGGATCACTCTAAACACTCCTGTGAAGTAATGGCAAAAGGATATACAGTAGGACATTGGAACATTAAAATTGCCACTACAAATATAATAATATATACGGAAGTATTAACAGTAAAATGTACTTTGTGTATCAAAAGAAAAGTTCTCATTATGCTATATTGTAAAGTGTTGTAGAATAATATTATTCAGTTTTTATCAGTAGCAAATACATTTACATTTCAAATCATTTTAATGTTGTAGTGTGGCAATGTGGAGCAAATTTTGGATACTTTTTACTGTGAATATTAAAATCAAAGTATTGCATCAATAATAGTGTTTTCCTATGTACAAAGTCAATAACTATAAGTATTTAATACATGTATTTGAGTAGAAAGTACAATACTTGCCTCCAAAATGTAGTGCAGTAAAAATATTATTGGTATTAAATGGAAATACTCAAGTATAGTACAAGCATGCATGTCAAAATTGTAGTAAATGTACTTAGTTACATTCCTCCATTGACTTCCATTGACAGTCTAAACAGAGAGTGAGTTCTAGGTGTGCACCAGACAACACCTGTTGTATAGATGTGTGTCCTGGCATTACCAGTTGTCTTCACACTATGTCAATTCTTGCTTTTGTCATGTTTTATTTTTCCTTTCTTCTGTAAATGTATTTTCATTTTATATATTAAGCATTTTTACCTTATACTAATACGATTGTGGAGACTCATTGGACACAGTGATGAACTGTAAATCAGGGTGTTTCCATGGATGCAACCCTGGAGGAAAAACGCATCCACCAAGTGAGGTCAGTTCTGTCTATGTGACCCGGTTTCTGACATTTGAGGCCAAAAAACCCAAAACTGTTGTCCTGCCATCCCCCAGTATGATCCTCGCCTTGAATATATTCAGACCTCTTGTCATAATTTATAAAAAAATATTCATTGCTGTTATTTTTCTAAGACCAACACACAGACACCAACTTACTCCTCTCACAGGCAACAAGAATGAATCAGAGGTTTTTAATAAGCAATTAAACAAAATATGATTCTTTATTGTTATGTTAAGAAACTCAGTCAACACAGTATTACATGTTAACTGGTAAATGGAAAAACTTCACTTCACTTTTTTTAACAAACAAACCAACAGAATCATTTGAAAGTCACAAAATCATGTAAGGATTGAAGAAACAAAGAATCAATTTTCTAGAAAATGCTTTTTTTTAACTTTTATGCAATAAATGCTGCATGTAGATTAAAAAGAAATACTTCAAAATAAAAATAAAATCTACACATGGTTAGACAAATCTACAGTGGTTTAAATATCCTTCAAAAGCCATTTGGGTAAACTTCATTAGAACCCGAGAGAAAGGGAAAAGTTTTTTGGAAATGTTCAGGAAACAGGAAAGTAACTTATCTACCAATTGGCATGATTATCATTATTGTGGCAATATGGGACTGAAATTGAACCCGCATGCGTTAATGCCAAGGAGACATGATTCAAAAATTATTACAATACTGAAAAACATAAAGCAAGGTAAAACAAGCACTGTCTCCCACACCTAGACACAAATAATGTTTTTTTACACTAAAGGACCACAACACCACCGATAATCTGAGCTAAATCAAACGTTGTTCACAAGACAGAGCAGACCAATGAGAAGCTGAAAGGCTCAGTATCTAACTCCTGGTTGGGCCATGAAACCAGCAGGAACACTCATGACTGGAGGAGGCTGCATGTTGACAATGACCACATTGTTTTTCTTGCGAAACTTTAACTCACGTTGCATCTGGCACCAGGAGCACCACTCACAGAAACAGGAACTCGCAATGTCGTTACAAAGGGAACCCTGTGGAGAACCAGAGTACTGATAAGGCCCTTTTTTTTATAAATGTGTTCTTGTTATTTTTTAAAGTCTTACATTATCTACAATGAAAAAACTAAAATGTTGATTTTAATAAAAGGGATTATGTCAACAGATTTCACATAACTGTATTAGGTTAGTTGAAAGCAATAATATTAAGTTTTACAAAATATTTTTATTTTATTTTAATCTGAAATGATTAGGTTCAACTTGATGTTATTGCTTTGAACTAACCTATTACAGTTATGTGAAATCTGCTGACATAATACATTTAATTTAAGTCATCGTTTCAGTTGTTTCAGTGTAGTTGTTCCAATTATGTTTTAATATGTGAACAGAGAACATGACAAACATGTTTTCTTGAACCTCAGGAATGTAGGCTATATCATTATTCATGCTTAATTCAAATGTATAAATAATCATACAGGCTACATTTTCTGTCGATGTTTACCTTGATACCGTATCTGTGTCGAATGCCGACCCGTAGAGCTAGCGCTGCAGGAGGCGCACACAGCGGCAGGCCGCAGGCGGCTGTGATAGCGGGGGTGAGCATGTCACATAATGGGAGACAACGGTTCTCTCCAAACCTCCCTGAAACTGTGCAGGCCAGACAAGGGCAGCACCAGAAACCATAGCAACCTGAAAAACAAGCAGTTTTAATAGATGTGTAATATCAAGTGTAACTGGTCTATTAGATTAAAGAATAAAACACAAATTATTCAAACATTGAAGCCTTTTACAAATGAATCTGACAGTAATTTGAATGAACAGGATTGAAGGTTGTGGTGTTGATTCTTACAGGTGCTGGTGTCCTCACAACAGTCAAAGAGGCCCGTGTTCCAGTCTGTCAAAGGGTATGCCATTGGCTCTGTAACTTCACCACAGCTGGATAGAAATGAACCTGTCAACACACAGAAAGTTGGTTTAGCAAGAACATATAGGTTAAATCATTTAAAAGTTACACATGAGGAATGCAATATACATATTTAATCCTTAAAGAATTCCAGATTATTTTCTTTCATAGAAGATAACAAACAGGACATTTCTCGACAATTATACTATATCTTTTGTGTGAAAAAGTCTTAAAAAAAGAAGCAACAGGATGAGTCGTGGTGTAGGCTATTCACTTGTTAAGGTTAGGAGAATATTTATTTCAGTTTGGGCATAATATTTTTTAGATGGCCAAGTGAAGCCGATGCACAAAAATTTACAGAATGACTCACAGACGCGGACGGCTCTATTGTGATATAAATCACAACAGAGCCGGTATTGAGGTCCTAAATATTATAATCATAGAAACACCGGTTTATGTTAATTTCCTATCAGCAACAACTTATTAGAGTATGATTATCATCAGATGCCACTGCGTATGGTTAGACTAATTCAGCCTTGATTTCTGTGTGTAGTCAGTAGAATGAACATCTTCCATAGTTCATCAAAAATATATAATAAATTGATCATCTAAAGCCAATGTAGACATTGAGAACATGGAGGGAGTTGCAGTGACAGGGAAAGGTCTCTTCACATTGCTTCAGATAAGCTAGTGTACACAGCACTCCTCAGGGTGTGTGAGCTTGAGTCTTTGAGGCCTGGGCAGCACTGATGTGAGAGTGCTGCTGTTACCGAGTGAATGACTGCAGTTTGCCTTTTAAATAGCCATGGACCCAGGAGGAGCCACCATGATACAAACACAGATGATTTCCATGTATTTATGGAAATGTAATACGAGCAGATCCTTTTTTTGTTTTTGTATTCCAGTTATTATTTCATTACATTTAAGTAACGTTGCATTTGATCTATATATGGCCCAGTAGTAACTTGTAGTATAAAAAAAAAAAACGTTTCTCTGTTTTTGTGATAAGGTTACAATGACTTGCAAATATGATGCATGTGGCTATGTTAAAAATACAATTATAATAAACGCTTTTTTTCCCTCCTTTACCTCCTCTTCACTGGATCATGTAAGCTGCCAAATTTGAGAATCAGCTTTCATTTTACTTTTAAAATAAATATACTTAATTTCTTGACAGCAACATTAAAAAATCTCACCTGATTAAGCTGAAAGCCTTGTTGTCACGTCCAATTGCAGGGGGAATATGCCTTGTATGAGGAGCGGCACCTCATGCATTGGGCAAGTAAGCCCGAACAATGCTGCAGAACCTGCCTGAACCCAAAAGCAAGGAAAGGTAGAAACAGCATCAACAGCATTGTGCCGTTTTTATGTTAAAACAGGTGTGGCAAACCAGTCAGACACGGTCCTTGCAAAGGATTGTGAACATTTTTAAGGACGGTGAAAATGAATGCACGGTTGTCATGGCTAATTGTTTCTTACCTTACCTCTGTGTTTGACTCTGTTGGGATCCACTTCATGTGTTTCGTAGTGAAATTATAAGCTGAGGTTGAAACCTTTGTGTTTTAAGTAAAACCCATTTGACGATAAGACATTTCTCCTTGGTTAAAGGTGACCTATCATGCAAAATCCACTTTTGTAAGTCTTTTATACATGAATATGTGTCCCCGGTGTTCCAGGGAACTCACCAAGTGTCAGAAAACACAACCCTCTCTATTTTCCTCCATACCCAAACCTCTTAAAAAGGGGCTGCAATGGATCTGATACAGACTGATCCAGATTTGAACACTTCTATGACGTCACAGAAGTGGTGCTACGGCTATTGGGCCAACTCCACCAATCAGGAGGAGACAGCCACGGACATTGCCGTTCGAAAGCGCTGAAGACGCTGTAGTACATATGCCAGGCCTGTAGATGGTGCTGTTCTCACAGAATCAGCCCATGCAAAGACAGTGTTAAATTGAGCGAAATGAGGAATGGATAAAATGCATGATCTGTTTGGTATTTTGAAAAATAAAAAGTATAAATATGCCTTATATAGGTATGGTCCTACACTATTCAAATATAGCATGATAGGTCCACTTTAAGTTTTCCAAAAGAAAATTTGCATTATAATTGATTCATCCTAGTAGAGGTTCCACATAACATAGCTTAACATGTGCTCTCCTATTATATCACTATATCGCTTTTTTGTAGTTTCAAGCTTTCAATGAACATGACATCAGAAATTTGTTTTTACAGGTGTCATACGGTTTTTCTATATTTCTGTCTCACGATAATTGAGAAAGGATGCAGGAGGGGAAAACTGTAGTATCCCAGCAAAAAAGTAGTTTTCTTTATTTTTTTAAATCAAGGAGATATGTTGTGCCTGGCATGAATGTAACGAACAACTGTAATTCAATAACATATTGCTTGCTACCATAAAAGCCAAGTTGTCTCTTACATAATAACATCTCCAGCATGATTCTATTAAAGTTGAGATTCTTTTGTATGATTTATTACAGGGAGTTTCCTTACAGCTATATTTTTGTTACAATGAAATGTGAGTGGAGTAAATAAATGAAGTGGACAGGTAACTAAGCTCTCTCTATATTTGTTTTTATGTTGACAGGAAGACATGCCATCATGAATACCTCATCAGGCTGGAATCTGTTTCCACAGTTGTGGCTGAGATCTGGAACTGCAATGGCCAAACAATATCCACACTTCCAAACAGTGTCAGTGTCCCCTCGTGCCCTGTATTCATTTATTCCAGTGTTTAATGTAATGTCTGTAGATAAAGAACATAGATAACATAATGAGTGCTTAAAAACGAGTCTTTTATTAATAGTGTTGTATACTACCCGCTTCTGGTAATCACATTGAAATATAACACTGTTTTAGACAAGATTTAAGTATTACTAAGCAGCAATAAAACGTCCAAATGATCATTTACATAGCCAAGATGGAAGGGCTAAAAGGGCATCCTGACCACAGTCATTTAATTATTAATACACCAAACTATTATTTCTTAAATTCGTCAATGCTCTCAAAAGGGGGCATCTAATCTAATATGAAAAAAACATGTTTCCACCTAGAAGTAACCATAAAAAGCAAAATCCTTTTCAGTTTAACACTCCAACTGTATTAAGCTTGTAGGTCCAACCTTGCCAAAAGGCTCTTCTAAAAATCTTAATAATGGAAGAATCACAAAAAATATATATATATACTGTTGCTGTATACTGTTCATTTTAATCTGTGAAATGCTGTAAAAAGTTTTTTTTACTGCATGTCAGCTCATGTGCTTGTATGTCATAATTTAGCTTCATGTATAGGAGTAAGACCGAGCTACTGGTCTCTTTTTCACCAGTTGTTTAGGCACCACTGTTTCCAGCAGCCTCCTCACTAGGTCCAGTCTGCCTGTCTTGATCAGAGAGCGGGATAGCTCTGTGACCTCCTCTGTGTGAGTCCTGTAGAGGCACCTGAGCTCGGATTTTACAACGTCCTTAGGGTACTTCTCCTCTGCCTTTTGCACCCACAGCTCTAGTTGGGCGATGGCGAGGCTTGGGTCAGGGCCTCCCAGCATGAACAGAGTCAGGAGAGCCTGCAGGAGGCAGCGCAGGGCCGTGGTGTCCGTGCTGCCCGGCCTCTCCAGCTCCACAGCCAGTTTGAAGCAGTCTGCAGCGTTTTGCTCCTCGCCCTTCAGCAGGAGGCAGCGTCCTCTGAGCACGTGCAGGTCCGGCAGGCTGTCCCCCAGCTCAAACTGAAGGGCATGGGACAGACTCACCAACGCACTGTTCACTGCGCCCTCATCCACCAAAAGGCTCTCCTGAAGGGCATCTACACCCATGTAGTAGTACACCTAAAAAGAAAAGACATGAATTATGTTTGTATTTAATATATATTTAGAAATCTATCTTTATTGCTCATTATTAGTTTGTGTCTTTACCTGTGCCATCTCCAGGTGAGTCCGCAGACACGGACGTACAGTCAGGACCTTGTCCAAATCTTTTCTGGCCTCAACTAGTTTCTGTCGGTCTGGAATTCCACCTTGAGCATATTTTGCCTTCTCCAGGTCCCTGACATAAAGCATCACATTGATCTAAAGAAAAAATAAATAACTTTGAATAAATAAGGGAATATAAATACTAAGGCTGCACAATATACATTTGTTGTCAATGAAAACTTCTCGAAAGACTGATATCGCTTGTGTTTTTGTGATGATTTCTTGAGTGATTTGAATGTACGGCAAGTTGGTCGAAACCAACTACGATTTTCTACTTGCATAATCAGTAATTGTATATGCATGATTCTTTGAGGAGAAAACTGTTTTATAGATTAAAACAACTGAACTTTCAGTCGACGAAGAAGTTCAGGACAATCGTAAAAGAGTATCAGTATAGAAAACCGTACTTCAAACTGTAATAACAATAATTTATTTTTACTTTTTTTGTTCAGTTCAATGCTCAATTTGTTCGCAAAAATGAATTATTTTGAAATAATATCTTGAACTAACAATTTGTTGTATTTTAGTTGTATTTTGAAACGAGCGCAACTGAGTACATTTAATTCAGTCATATTGTATTTATTATTCAACAATGGCATCGCCCATTGCCAATGTGTTTCTCATCTGAACAGCCCTATTGAATACATACTGTACCATGCACAAATGACAACACCAGTGATTAACATCAGGAATTTGGATTTCTGTGCATCTTTCAGACAAATTAATGCAAATTGTCTTGCATTAAAAGGGATTTCACGTTGTAGGTTTTGCCAGCTTGGTTTCAGGATGCGTTGCCGGGCGGCAGTACCTTAGCGCGGGTGCAGTAGGCCTGCCAGTTGAGCTCTGGGTCTGGGAGCACGTTCAGGGCCATGTTGCACATCCCTGTGGCCATCTCATGTTTGCCCAGCAGAAAGAAGACCTTTGCCAGAAGGTTCAGGGTGAATGCATCCTCACTGGCCAAGTTTATGGCCTAAAGGACAAAGACAAGTATGTTACGATGAATATATACAAATATTATCACTTGACATCATTATTGAATCAGGTTTTCCTGTAAGTTTATCTATTTCTATTTGAAACAGGGTTTTGGTCGGCATAAACGCATAGACACAGCAAAGGTGGATGTGTTTAACAGGAAGTAACTTTTACAAGGGGCTTTGTCAATTCAATTTAAACTCAAATAGCTTTATTAGCATGACCATAATGTACATACAGTATTGCCAAAGCTCTGTACAATTGCAAAATCCATACACAAATATACAAACTGGTTAACTGCTTTTTCTATTACTGGAAGAAACTGTATAATGTATAATATATTGATAATGATATAATGATAATGTCAGGTTGATTTTAGTCAAATGATTATCATACTGTATAGGAGTCCCTTATATTCTCCAAGCTTGCCTGATATTTGGTGAAATATCTCAATGTGTGAGTTAACTTACAGTTCCATAGCAGGATAGAGGATCAGAGGCAGAGTAGCCACAGTCATGTATGGACATGGGAACAGTGGTGAACTCTTCCTTCCTCTCCAACATGATGCCAACATAACACCAGGCAAGAGCTGAGGGGAGATACCAAAATCAGAGTGTATACCAGTTTCTGACAAAACCAACCATGTGTCGTTTGTCTCCCTCTAGATTAAAGAAATTGCTACTACTGTGTGTTACAACATCTTAAATACAGTCTTTGTTATTACTAAAACACTACAATAGTTGAGGTTCCATTGTATGGATTTCAATGTAAGGTTTGAACTAAAGTAGGCCCATATATTTGCAGCATGTAAATAAGTCAGCACAGCTTCACTTCACGTTCAACTTTACGCCTCTAAATGTACAAAAGAGCAGCTATGCTCACAGATAAACCTGATGTGATTACCTTTGTGTTGCGATTTGTCTGAATCTAATGTTTCTTTGAGAAGCTTCAGACCCTTATTGTAGTGAGAGAGTCTGGAGTATTCAGAGTCCACCTTGGTCTTTACTATGTCGTCAAGTCTGCGGGGAGAAAGTTACTTAATAAAAATGACACATCATGTGATGTGGTGGTTCATCATATGTTTTCGTTTTGTACCTTATGTAGATAGTGGCCATTTTAAAATACCAGCTTCTTTTTTCCTCTACTGATATCTGAAAAACAACAATACATACAAGTATTTAGTACGTTCTACAATTATATTTATTTTACAGGAACACATATTTGCATTGGTTTTATTGCTATTCCACCTTAAAGGTAGGGTAGGTAATTCCCTTCAGAAACACTTTTTGTTATATTCCATGGAATGCTCTTAACATCCCGACAGCAATGAATACATTAAATGCTTTGGCAATAAATACATTAAAAAAATGTCATCTGTGGAAGCCGTAGTACTGTAAGAAGCTAGACCAATCATCTGAGCCGGCCCGGCTAAAATAACTGGATGGCCTACCTGTCTTTCAGCCTTCCATCTGTGCACACACTTATCTCATGCCCTCATTGGTCATGTGCACATTTGTGTGTGTTGGAGGAGGGGCTCTGTAAGGAAGTCTGAAGGAAGGGGCAGATTTTTTCGGCTGTGTACTTTCAAATTCTAGCGCACTCGAGCTGGTTTCTCCATTCTTACCTACCCACCTTTAATAAAGAGCGTTTTGCTTTGATCGTGAAAAGTAGTAAGCTGTGGACAAGTGTTCTGAAGAATAAGAAATGTGAATATTATTTATATATCAGTTGTTGTGAACCAAGTTACATATTTATAAATCTTCTGAGCATAGCCCAATCCTTAACCTTCAGTAAAAGATGGTGGATCAATTGAATCATAGACGAGAAGTATATTTAATGATATTAAAGGATCATCAACATAAATACCAACCAATTAAATGCTAGAATGTTTGGAGATATTGCATGATGGATGTAGGGTAATAGTTTCAATGCTCCTGCTTACATTTAAATTATACCAACAAATATTGCTTTTGAATCTCACCAGATGACCCCCATAGTCCAGGGCTCTGTTGTAAAGCGTCAATGCTGCTGTCAGTCTGTCTCTCAGGTCCTCTTCACTGTCCAGCTCCACATCGTAGGGATAAACGTAAGCCTGCTCCACCAGGCATCGAGCCGCCAGGATCCTGGTCTCCTCCTGAGAGGCCTCTCCAGCGTCTAAGCCCATGAGGTGGGACACTTTCTCCACACACTCGCTCGCATCCAGCTCTCTTCCAAGCTTGTCATAAACGTAGCCCAGATTGGCCCAGGCATTGAGGTTACCAGGGTCTTCTTTACAAATAGTCCTGAAAGGCCAAGAGACAGAGATATAGACAGAAACAGAGAGGTTAGAATAAGCTTCTTCCATCAAAGGGTCTTCAATATTGAAAGTGATTTATAAGTGAACTATTTTATGTTCCTATTTTGACAAGAATACAATTATTGAAAAGACCTTCATGGTCCTCAGAAGATGAATAATACTGGTGATGTCTTGACCTTTTATTTAAAGCATCAATCCGTTTGACATTTAAAAATAATTGTAATATTCTGACAACAATCAGATGGATTTCCATGAAAATTGGTACAAACATTCATGTTACCCAGAGAATGAATTGTGATAACTTCGGTTGATTTTTCGTTTTTCATCTCATTTCATCATAAGGTTAAAATTATAGTTAATACCACAAGTTTATATGCCTCCGCCAACTAGTCAAGTTGCAGTTTTTCATCCATGTTTGACCTAAATGTCAAAAATTCATAATTTTATCCTACTAGATATTTGTGTAAAATTGTCGTTATTAGCATTTACATGTTAGAGGTCACTGTGACTTTTAATCACCAAATTTGAATCTGTTTTTTATTGTCCTTTTTTTAGGGGACATTTCTGCCAGATGTACTAGACACCCCTCAATGTGCTAATGTTTGAACAATAGCATGACAACAATCCTAAGATGGTAAGATTTATACTGAGATTTAGTTGAAAGAACTGCTGTGCCTTTATCGAGCGTCACAGAGAAGCTAGCATGCAATGGGCTCTGGTCATTTGTTATTCCAATGAACTGAGGTATCAGGATAGGCTGATCTGTAGCAGCAAAGAGGAAGTACATAAAATGATGCATAGATAAGATAAAATCAAGTAAAATACAATTTACTAGTGAAATACAAAGTTATGAGTATCTTAAGCTTGAGAGTACTATACCAACTACAAAAGGTAAAAAAAGGAGAAGTAATAGTTAATCGGAGGGATATACATTTCAATCATTAGAACAACATTGCGGTTTATTACGCATGTTATTGGGTAGTTAGCATGGGCAGCAGTCTTTTTCTGCAGAAGGTGACAAGACA
This sequence comes from Notothenia coriiceps, assembly GCF_000735185.1. Lineage (NCBI taxonomy): Eukaryota > Metazoa > Chordata > Actinopteri > Perciformes > Nototheniidae > Notothenia > Notothenia coriiceps. Next base: position 142,822 of record NW_011368144.1, on the reverse strand, counting down.
AAATTAAGAAATAAATCCATTATTCTTGAACTCGTACTTTTGTTTATCATGCCTAATTTTTACTAAGGCCAAACAAGTCAAATATGTGTGTGGTCATATTAACAGCATGTTTGGTATGCAGATTTCTGTATTTGGGGGATAACATTCATAATCTGTCAACAACCGTGACTTCATGAAAGGGGGGTCTTGACTTTGGTTGATGTTTGACTATTGCAGGTAAAAGGGGAGGTTGGCCTTTGTGCTGCTTTCATGTTGCTGTGAACACATGCAGTGTGGTATTTCTTGGTCAGCTCACAGATATTAAGCATATGTAGTGAGACAAATTGTAACCTGTGTTGTATTTCTGTTTTAGAGACAGAATAAAACACATAACTAGTTAAGATCTGGAGTGAAATCATGTCACAACAATCATCATCATGTACTCAAAACTCTTGCTTAGTGAATGTTAGGGATATTCTGCCTTCAACAAAAAAGCAGTGTGTGATCACCTGAATATTTCCTCAGCTGTGTCAAAGTGTTCCAGGTGGAAAGCCAGCAGACCCAGCAGATTTCGGACAGCGTACTGCAGATATCCAGCTTCAGCCTCCAGCTCCCCTCTCAGGCTCTCCTGTTTCAGGTAAGTGTCTCTGAGTCTCAGCTTCACAGGCCCCACAGGATCACAGTTGAGACTGAGGTCCAGGTGGAAGTGGCCTGGGATGTAGTCCATGTCTTCCATCAGAGACTCGATGTCCTCTGTGCAGCCTGCCTCCATGGCGTCTAACTCCTCCTATTAAAAAAGACAAGAAATACAATAAGGAAACAGCTTTTATATTTTATAAAATATCCAACACAATAAAATACTGTGTCCTCCTTACTCTGAGGTGAAATCTACTGCAACAGAAGTCACCAACCCACTCCTGACACCCAGGTACAGACAGGTTGAACAGGTTAGGCTTGGGAGTGACTAGGGAGTGGAATAGCTGATGAAGTGGGGGTGATGTGTATAACTATGGATACATATCTATCTCTATCACTTTTTCGAAATTTTAACTTCCTCTTCCTTAAGTCTTTTCATTTTTTCCTCAATTCATAAAGAACGTTGTACAACTTTGTTTTTTTACAGGAGAACCAAATGACATTCCTTTAAGTCCACCCTGACAGGGTAATATTATGTTTGTCTTGAGTTTTGTGAAACATAGGTTTGAATTCTTGTTTTAGAGAATGTTCCAGTTTACCATATCTGTCCCTGCCTGTCAGCTGTAGGAAACCAAAGAATGTGAACCATCAGGATACGTGCGACTTGGGAAAACTGTGAAGGAAACTCATGCTACAACTGTAAATGAACATTTTAACACTTACATTACAAAAATTAGTTTATTATCAATAAGTGATGCACATTTTTATATTGAAAACATCTTGTTCAGTGTTTTCACATCACAACGTTTATACAGTTAAATGGTAACATATGTATAAACATTTTCTGAGATCTACTATTCACTCTGTTGATTCCTTTATACATTACATTACATGTCAGATGCTGTTTTACCCAAAGCAACTTACACACACTCAATACTGTGGGCAATCCCCACAGGAGCAATTTGGGGTGAAGTGTCTTGCCCAGGGACACAGCGGCATGCTGGCTGCATTGGGATTTGAACCTGCGCCTCCACTTGTCCATACAGTATGCACTCCTTTATTATGTACTTTATACTTCTGGTAGGGAGCTTATCTTCATTTTGTTGAAATGCATGTGATGACAAATCTAATATAAACTAAAACTAAATACATGGAGCTGTATTATAAGCTGCTAATATAATTTATAAACACCTAAAAGCAAACATTAACTCTGAGTCTTCATTATACTGCAAATCATAATTACCTTAAAAAAGCAGGCACACACAACAGCACATTTTCTTTTCAGAATGCTTCTGCATAGAAGTTCAAACACTTCCACCACAGGGTAAACTTGCTTTATAATAATCCAGTATAAAAGGAGAGTGGATATGTGTTTCAAACTCGCTGTCAAATGCATAATGATGGGCATTACAGGCCCACATCAAACGTGGTTCCCAAGCAAGTTTTTGCTCTCCAACAATGCAGGGAGAAACTACACAAAGCCTCAGCACATGAGAGACCCTTTAGAGAGATAGTTCAAAGAGAGATCAGAGAGATCCCTCCTCTGACAGCTGAGGTGCAATACCAGCTGTAAATGGGAACAAATCGATACAAAAAAAGTCCGGGAGGATTATAGAAAGAGCATCTTGCTCATGTAAATGAAACAGTTTCCTAAAGTTTGAGCAGACTACCCGAACAGTTTGGCAGTCAAATTAAGGAGTTTGAAGCAGTGGAACATCGGCACACATGTAAATGAGGAGTACTTTAATGAAAACCACACCTCATGTTAGAATAGGACTGATTCACCCGTGCTTCGCCTGGTTACTGTCAATGTGTTGCATAATGTATATTTAGTACTGCAGATTTGCCTCCTCGTTGGCAGCGTTTTCCATTGTACCATGTGGGTGTACAGAGCTCTGAAAATGTTTTCCTCTTAACAACCGTTGCCATGGTGGAAACCAGGCTGATTGCATGGTAACATAATGATTACAGATGCTCGTTTTTGTGGCTGTTCTGTGCACCCTCTTATCCAAAGAAAGAATTTAAGGCTGAAAAAGGATCCAGTGTGGATAATGGATTTTTAAGAACAGCAGCCAAGAGACAACACAAAGGTTATTATCGGTAAAATGTTGACCCCTAATAATCCCTATAGCCTTGGCAGTACTCCCCTTTAAAGTAGGATTAGGATATGTGTCCCACATACTGATATAGGTCTTTTTACTAACCCCTCGTTAACCTACTTCATTGTTTTGATGTCTGTCTTAATTTCTGGCACAAAGGACAGACAGTCAAGGGAGGAGATTGGTATATTGTGAACAGTATGAAAGTGTGCAGAGATGGCAACCCCACAGCATCAAAGTTCTCTGAAATCCTTCTCTGCAGAGATGTTACATTTACATTGACAGGAGCATAGCAGGGCCATTTGGGGCCCCTCACAAGATGTGACACTGAATACAAAGGATCATAGGATCACAGGAACGCCTTATTAATCCAGACTGTATAGCTTCTCATTAAACTGGCTGAGCTCTCCTATTAATGCCATTGATAAACCATCAGTATTTTGTCTAGTAAAAAGCATTATTAAGAATGGAGGTATGCCATGTCAATCCCCCATTAAACCGCACACTGCCAAATTGTTACCCTTATTCCCCTGAGTTGCATGCTCAGTTGATTAGGCCACAGATTTCTTTAGTGAATTACCTTTTTCTACCCATTTGACTTATTTCGAAGAAATGTGTGGGCACAAGATTTGAAGTGGTGCTTTTGTTCATTTACTTTTGGAGAATTACAGTTTAATAAAGTATTAGTTGCGTTGCCTAAGAATCTCTTTAGTCTGGACTGACTGTAAAGAACCACAGGAATGAGTGTGTGTATGTTTATTGACTTTGAGTAGTGTGAAATTCTTAAAAACAGACATATCTGTCATGCTTCATTACACTGATTTGACTCTTCACCCATCCCACCTCTACAGGGACTCTGCTGGATTTAAATGTCTTCTTCTGAACAAATTGATCGGAAATCCAGTTTTCAGATTTTTCCCAAATTAGCAATTTAAAAGGTTTGATTTTAAAATCACCTGCAACAGAAATCTATGCAACTGGAAACAGCTTAATTTGAATTGAAAGATGTATTATTGGCCGGATATATTTTCTTTACAGTAGAAATGGGTGTAAGCAAGAAAATTAGGGTTGTAAAACTAAACTTGATTTATGATACGAATCACAGGCTTGATTCTAACATTTGTTTACCTGTTCAGATCTGAGTTGATTGATTCCATGATGTTGGTTTAATCTGTGTGTAGAGCAAGGTTGACAAGTCTGCTAATGATGGAACAGGGGCGTTAGTAGAACAAGATAAACCACAGACAGTTTACTTTAAAACAGACATGGCATCCTCAATTTGCTGTTAAACGGCTCCATTCCATGGCTGTATGGTTGGGTAACATTAGCTATGTTTGCCAAACTTTGCCTGGCTTCTGCTATGTTTGGTAATCTTCTGTCAGAAGGATGTTGGAGAGATCCTGAAAGCCTGTAACAATCCCCTCCTAATGATACACACAGGGAGCAACAAACACTGACAAGCTAACCAAGTTAACCACTTGTTCCTGGAGAATCGGTCCACATTAAAAGCATTTTTTTTTAACTAGTGATGACGTTACTGCTGTACCGAAGCTTCGGAGTGTGGGTCGACTAATCCAGGAAGTTTTTTGTGTAGCACGTATCGAAGTTTGTCCCAGTTATTCCCACAATATCCAAAAACTTTACCAAGCGGGTACTTTTATTTTGAAATTACTACCGAGAGTTCCGCTCCGCGCCTCGCCACAGAAAAAAACGAAGTTGCATTGCTCTTGCATTTCTGTTTGCCGGGTTGAGAAAGAAAAGCAATGTATACGAATGTAGACGGACTGGTAGTTCAAGATAGTCAGTGTTTCTTTGTGGATGTTTTATTTTGAAGGTTGTACCGGAAGCTCTACGATATTACCCACCTGACTTGACAGTCTGGGCTCTCCAACTCTGCGGCTGCTGGTCGCTGTCATCATGCAGGTGGAATCTGCGCAATGTAGCTCAGCGTAGGGACCTCCAAGCAGACAGATACCCGGTCTGCAGCGCTCACACACCGGACACTGGACTCTGGGGCTCTGGCTGCATTTACTAATGTGGAGGACCTATTAACAACACTCGAAAAAAACTGAACACTTTTTGTTTCTGCTTACACTTGGTGATCATCGGTTTGTTTAAAGATGCGGGCTTAATCAGTTTTTACCATACATTATAGCTAAATCAAACATTTCTTTAAGCAGTTTTCTGCTAGGATAACCACACTATGTTGTGGTGATGCTGTCAGGTTGTTTTTCTCTCCTTGCGCAGTGTAACTCAGCTGGAGACGCATAGGATGCCATGCAATCCTAAAGTAGGTGACTCCAAGCTTGACACGCAAACATTTCAAAGAAACAAAAAGGACGTAATCTTGCGGATATTTTCTGTTTAAACAAACGAACACAATGGACGAAGGCACTGCCGGCGAGACAGTCCCAGATCTGAAAGACATAGAGGTGAAAATCGGCCGGAAGACCCCCGAGGGTTTGCTCAGGTGGATGCGGGAGGAGGCATCTTCTCACCGGGGAGATGCCAAGCTGGCCACCGCGCACGACACCAGTGAGGAGACGGGCAGGAAGAGTTTGGATGACAAGATCAGGAAATTGAAGCTGGAGATGGTGAGAGTACTCTGATCGACCGCGCGCGCGCGTGTGTGTGTATGTGGGTGTTTGTGTGTGTACGCGTGCGCGTGTCCCAGGCTCTTGTGTTCTAGGATGTGGCATTTAATGAAGTCCCCATATTGAGATATCATATTGATTAGGAATTTGAACCAGCTGCCCTGCTCCACTGGACTCTGTTGTTGTAAATATGTAAACATAAATCAGCTGATCAGTTTATCATGCGAGAGGGATGGTTAATTATTCTATTTGACTCAAAAATATCTGTAAAAATGTTTATGATAACATATTATAGTGACATTTTCTGACTGCAAGCATATCTTGTAAACCACGAATACCAAAGGTTTTTATCTTTATATAAAATATTCCAATGATTTTCAGACTGATCCCTGAGATTTCTTTTTTTCAGTTAATGAGAAGACCGAGATACGTCCTGAGAGGTCATCCTGTAGCTGCTCTCTGGTGGACACATTTACCCTGTTAATCTAAATGACCTCAAACCCAGTTTACCATTGTTGTAGGTTAGGCTAATGCAATTAATTTTTCTAAGAATCAGACACTTTCAATGTTAAGAATATTTCTATCGAGGCCACTGTATGAAATTTATCAGAGACATTTGTCATTGGATGTCTTTAATTAATATGGTTGTGGTTGGTAGAAAAGTGGTTGACCACTAAAGCCAGCTAAAAATATGATGAACCCACAGTCTGTGTTTTGTCAGAGGGTTGACTCTCCAACTCCAATTCATACATTGATATAGATTTATGCTTTTTCTCAACTATGTCACCAATTTGTATACATACTTGGACTTACTTTTGGTCTGACATATTGGTACATGGATCCTTTGACGTATATATTAGTTAAAGTAATGTATTGTTTGAAAATCTCATTTTGTATTTGACATATTTTATAATTTAATTACATGAAGAAGCTTCAAAAACAAACTTTTTTCCAGCCAAGGCTATACTGTGTTTTGACAGCAGGTTATTTCTTGTTTAGCAGTGGTCAATTTGTTCCATTAAAAAAAACAAGTCCCTCACTTGTTTACACATACCCCTTCTCATCTAAACAGTGGAGGTTCTCAGCAATAATGCACCACTAAACTGTTCTGTGATCATGTATGTCATACATTCCTATGGTTGTAAAACGGAGCACATGCCCCACCACCAAACTACCAAACAAAGCAGGCTGTCTGAGTGAATTGCTCCAAACATTGGAAACATTCAAACATCAACATCAGTTTTTGTCACATGGTAGAAGCATAAACTAATTTCCCATCAGCGTTACAGCAATGCCAGCTCATGAAGCCCAGATGCTGTTTAGAGGTCTGGAGACTCCTAAAAAGGGAATACTCTCTCTCCATTAACTTCATCAGATGCACTTTATGTAATGTGGGCTTATAGCTACCATTTGGCCTCTGTTCCAATACCTTGCATTTAAGTGGTTTACATTTGTGCATGGGCATTTCAGGCAAATATACTGCATGTCACATTGTGTATCAAATGGTGTTTTATTCATTAATATGGTGATGCATAATAAATTACCATAAGCGTTTTACATTTCAGCTTATTAAAACCAGGCGCCAGTGTCTAGAGAAATGTCTGTGCCTTTATCACATCTTCTGTTAATATATTTCTTAATCAACATTTTTGCAATACATTATTTGTTTGTGTTGCCACCAAATTCAAGGTCCCAAAAGACTCCATTGTCCAAAGGTCTTCTGGTAAATACACGTTTGTAGAGTTGGAGGTCGAACCTTTACAGTGACATCACAATTCTGAATAGGATGCATGGCATTAGTTTGGATTCATTTAGTGACACCATCCCTCCTAGTTTTGTCAACATCAGACCAGACACTAAATTAAGTCCCAAACATTCCATGAACCTATTCATTCAATCGCAAATGATGACAATAATTAGGCATATCAAAGCCAACATAATTGTTGTAACAGACTCCATAGCCAGCAGTTTCCAATTTCGATTCATAAATCATCTAGAGATATTGTATGAATCCGTTGAGGGCAGAGTGCAGGACTTAACAATTTTAGCCATTATTTAGGTCTGCTTCAAAGAAGGGAGGACTGAGAAAGTTGTGTTAAAGAGCCACTTCCTGAAACTTCCAGCATAAAGAGAGAAATAGAGAGTGTGTGTGTGTGTGAGAATGTGTATGTGTGTGATTGCTTCATTCATCTATGAGAGTGGTGAGGTGTAAAGGGAGTGCAGAATCAGTGTTGTTGCACTTTCATCTGAAATCTGCTTAGTAAGATGTGCAGAGTCTCTGCAGATTAATGCTAAATGGAAAAGCTCACATCTACACTCATGCGCGTTGCATATTTAATCTGCACGTGTTTTTCTTCCACTCTTTCTGATGCTGAATACTTTCTGTCTAACTGTATGTAATTAAGCTATTAGGCCCATATCAACATAAGCATACAGCATACTATGTGCATTTATTTGATTTTGTGTGTGTGGTCAGTTTTTAGAATCATGACTCATCTGTTACTTTACTGTAACCACACAGCATGGTGATGGCAGACTGCAGCATCCGTCTGCTGTGAGATCGAGGATTTTTCTTTAAATGTCTGTGTGTGTATTTGTGGGCGGAGTATTAGTGTCACCATCACTAATGATATGATGCTCTGTTTCTTGTTAACTGTCTCCACTCCTTGTTACACTGAAAGAAAGACACTGCCTTCAAATGTTATGTAACTTCACACAGCAAAAACACATCCCTCAACCACAGTTAATAAATGGTAGTCAAGCTTTTAGGTTTGTACCACGAGCAATGCTATGAAGCAATTTTCAAAAAGTTTTGACCCATTTTGTTTGCCAGGTGGTGAAATGACCTAGTGTAGGTTGCAGTATTTTCATTAATCAACATGGTGACAGCAAAAAACATACGTAGCTATGCAAAAGCAATAGGCAGGGAAGAAGATCACTAGTCGTAAGCAAATGAGAATACAAACAACACGTTTGTCAGACTTCAAGGATACACCCAATCCATTTTGACGATCTAGTGCAGATTGCTTTTGATACATCACCAAATCATCCATTACCATTAATCTTTTAGTCTATAACATTTCAGAAAACAGTAAAAACTACTACAATTTCTGTAATAGGATGTCTTTAATTTGCTTGTCTTGTACATTGGACATTTCTCTAACTATGCATGATATTCAACAATAAAAGCAGGAAACCCTTATGTATAAAAACAGAACCAGATAAGAGTTCACACATACAGAGAGAGTACTTCATTAGTGAGAAGGCTTTCGGTTTGATCTTCTTAGCTGTCTGTTATCTGGCTTTAGTCCGTCTGCGGACATGTAGCCTGTAAACTGTACAGACACGCTTTTCTGATGATTGTGACTCAGTATGGTAGGGAACATTTTGCAGCACTGTGAGCTGAACTAAAATAAATATTGTTACTTAATATTCATTGTTAATTTTAGTGTTGCTGTCGATCTCTGTTTTACAGCTTCTGTCTTGTGCATTTGTCTCCAGCTGCCTAATGGAAGACACACTCTCCTCTGATGTAAACAGATTTACTGAATACAGAGACACTCCTTTAAAACCGAATAAGAATGGCACACACGCACGCACGCACGCACGCACGCACACACGCACACACACACACACACACACACAGAGTGCCTTTTGTATCGTTGTTCCTTTTATGCATGATCTCCACCTATATTTCAGCTCTCAAAGGGAGACATACAGGCTGAATAGAGTGTTATTGCTCGGGGTATGACATTATTCCTTTTTTGTTCATTTCTTCTTGTCTCTTTCTGAAGCTTTTCTATGTCGTTCTCTATCTCTGTCTTTCACCTCTGGGCAGATGAATGACATTGCAAAGTCAGCTTTAAGTGACTAGCTGAGCTCTAGAGGATCACAATCTCAAAGTCTGTTTAATCTCAGTCTTCTATCTGCCAACTGACTATCTCCTTAAATACTTATTCTAATTAAATTGTTGACAAATGTACTGAGACCATTACATCAATATTTTTTGAAATAGAAATGTGATTGCTGCTGGGCTATGCTCACATGTTTGGTTTTTCTAAAGGGAAGCAATAAATTTGTCACAAATGACACACAATGTCACAAAAACAGATTGAACAATGCTTTGATCGACAGAGGCATGTGAGAGGAAATAAGACATCAACAAATGTGTGGATATTTAACAGATCATTTGAAGGTGAATGCAGACAGATGGAGCAGTTGGAGGTTTACGGTGAGACGGGGCCGACCTGCTGCTGTCTATTGAGACTGTAGGGACTCTGCAAGGTTGCCATATTTCCGCAGAGTTTGATTGGGAAGGTGAAACAACTCACTGACATCAGGGGACATGAGAGAGAGAGAGAGACCAGTGTTTATTTTGCTGGTGTACGAGGGAACGAGTGTGTGTTTGTGCTGCGCCTGCTGGCAGTGATTCAGCAGTCTGTAGCTGTGTGTCATTGGAAGGCTGTTGCCCACATGGGAGACTCTGCGTCATGCATCACAATTCAGCTGTGCATAAGTTATCACAGTGTGACGTATCATGACTGCATCTGTGTTCAGACTCTCATAGTTAAGTCTAATAGAGAGGATGATCTGATCAGATTCACATTGCTACTTCATTTTGCAGAATGATGAAAAAATGGTCTAACATAACACATCAAATTCAACTTAAGGCATGATTTTGGTTTATTACAAGCTAGGGTTTTATTTTTGGTGTTTTAACAGATGAGTTGTCAACAATGAAGATAGCAAGAAACACAAGCACTACGCCAAGACTCGCTGTAAAGAAGCCAACACTTATATCATCCAAGATTCAAATGTTTTCCGGACATACAAAAATAAAACCTTAATTATATCTTTTGAATTATCTAAGATAAGGAGTTATTAACAGGCCATGTGTTATTTGAAAACTATTTATGCTGACAAAAAATATCTGGGAACAAAAGCTGAAGTTCATCTTTTGAACAGCATTACAGTAAAGGTCACTTCAATAGAGAACATTTATAGCTGAATATTGTTTGCATTACTCATACAGTTCTGTACCAGATATAAAAAGCAAGAAAAGGAGCTTTCCAGAATCCTATGGATCAGCCGGGGGGTGCTTGGCTTCATGCCTGAGCAGGGAAACTAAAATCTGTTTGGCCGTGTAATGATGGCCTAAACATGAAAAAAAAAAGGATGATTAATGTGTGTTTTAGGGCTTCAAAAGACCTGCTTGACCTCTTCCTGCTCTCATCATGATTGTGAAATATAAAAACGTTTTGGTTCCAGATTGACCTTTTTCATTCAGGTGGGACATCTCCATAATGAGCTCATCCTATAATTAATGGCTCTAAAAAATCCTTAAATAATAAAAACATCAAATCATTTCTGTAGCATAACAAGCAATACATCACAGTTGGCATGCATGTGAACTGAACAGTTTCCACTGTTGGCATGTATAATAGAAATATTTACATATCTTCATTTAACAAAAAAATAAATCTTATCTTTATATTTTACAATATTGATTTCCAGATTTATAACCAACCCAACATTTTATAGAACAAAGTTATTTAAAAAAAAAATCAGCAGATTACCATCCCTACATTTTAGTTCATTTTTCTTTTAATTTACTTAGAGACTTTTTTTATCATTTACTTTTACATGCATGTCAAATGTTTAAATGTAGGTTTAGTTAGGATACAGATCAATTTCTACGGTCTTTCTGTAAAATGCAGCCTAAAGGAGAATGAATGGTACACTGCAGTTTGAGAGCAACCATGAATCTATCTATATTATCAGACAGCTCAGCAACCGAGTGAGCACAGACTAGAGCATTGCATTAGCATTGTGCCACCTCAGCGCTGACAGACACGGAGCTACTTTTACTGCCACCCTCATTAGGCACTCAGTCTCTGCCAGCTTCATAAAACCTCAAACCTGAACCCCACCCCAAATGTCTGACTGTTCCCGGGACGCCAACTGGTTAACAGCCACACAAAAAGACAGATGTGGCACCCCTCACTGCAATGTGTGCTTTTATTTTTTTCTTGTACAGTAGAGGTGGACTGACGCTATGAATAAGCAGATGAAAATATCTTTATCTGTATCTTGAGGTTTTGCCTCTCATTTATCTGACTATTCCTTAATTTCCTGTTTAAGCTGTCTCTGCCAGTTGTAGTTGGCCTACAGTGTGAGTTTGGCATCAGCAGATCTGCACCACATTGACCACATAGCTCCTTCTTATCCATTCATGCATTCAGAATTATGTTTGCATATCTTTGTGTGTTCCTGTATTTATTGATTTTGAGACAAATATATTTTCCCACCATCACATTGTTGGATTACAATCCTCTGGCACACACTTTGGTATAAGTAAATGCATCCAATCTAAAAGCCAAAAAGTTAAAAGTTCAACTCTCCCCAAGCGGCGGTTCTGGAGGTGTAGTCTGAAAAGAGAGGTTTTGTTGGGACTCTTCCTGCATTGTAAGACAGAAAGCTAGTTTCCACTATCTTCATCATGTATTTCATTTTGAATGAACACTTTGTTTTTGGTTCAAATTAAAGTCTTGCTTTGGCTTAGGTTTGGCTAAGGTTTGGCATGTAGTGGTTATGGTTTAAGGTTTTGGGTAAGTCTATGTCCTCACAAGCCCCACAAACAGCCCATTACAAAGTGTAAGGCAATCTGATGAAGTAACAGTGTTTGAGTTTATGATGTAGCCATATGGCATGGGTAACGTAGTGGGCTGTATGTAAGACGATCCCACCTTCACATACTAAATTTACGTAAAAGTGAAGTGCTATCTTTCTCTGATTGCATCATTTAAAGGATTTATAGAGGCAATAAGAGGTCAATGCAGCCAATATTTCCAACGAAAAAGCAAAACTTGTTATTTTACACAGCTTTTCTTGTACATGGAAGAGTCTCAGGCTCTTAAACACACTGACAGGGAGAGGTTTTATTTTTGATGTTTTGGGGATCATTAAAGAAAACTGCTGCTGACATTATGCACGACCAAGAGATAGGGTTAGGGTTAGCCTGGCAGCTTTTAAGAATCAATATGTCTCTGCCCACTGTTTTATTGACACAACATGGATGGTCATAAGGAAATAAGAGAGACTCCTAAAGGTCAGAGAGCAAAGGTCTTTCAGGTCCCTGCATCTAACATTGGAAATCCGCTTTCCGTGCAGTTTTCTGACCATGCACTTACAGTTTGTGTTATTTTACCACATTTACAACTGTGAAATGATTTGATGTCTTCTTACACACTATAAGAATCTATACAGTAATGCTTTACATTTATTTGGCCTGAACATGCAATGTTTTTATATTTTATCTGACTGTAAAAATATTTCATTTAGAGTAAGGTACTAGTTACTTAAAAAATTACGCTTTTTTTTGTCTTTTTACTTGTAACCGATTCATTTTACATCTTTCATTCATGATCATTTGTACTTCTGGGAATAACAGAACATATAACATGTACATATTTTAGGTGTGATTATGTATGAAACCTGTCTGATTAATTATCTGAGACAAACAAAACAACATAATGTAAGACATGGTAGTGTATGCTTTTTATAAACTATACATTTTAGTGACTAAAGAAAAATGGCGCTACAGTAGCCTTGAAAAAGATAGAAACTGTTGGGTCACAGTTAGCAACGAAATAACCAGGAGAAACATTGCAACGTCGAGGAAACAGAGATACTGAAAGACTAAGGCTTAAGGTTTGAAGGAGGCTGCTAATCTGCAGAGAGGGGTGGGTAGCTCTGAATGTCGGTGCCATATATCACCTCACCGCAGACCTCTGCTGATGTATTCTGGGGAGGGATTTTCCATGACAGCCGTCTTTTCCCTCTTTTTCATCGTTTAGCTTTTTCAACCTCCTACACACACACTTCATTTTAGATTCTTATTAATCATTACTTCATTTATAACAACAGATGATATCATGACTAAATAAAGGTTTGACTATTTCTGCACCATTTACAGGGCATTTAGACATATTTGTAAAGATTTTTCTTCCCTTGATCTTATGTCTTTCCACTGTAACTTCCATCACTCAACAGCTTTTCTGAGGAGTTAGTTCTGTTCTCTTCTAATTCTGTCTCTTGGCTTCTTCCCTTTACCTCCCCTTATTTGTTTCCTGGTTGCTGGGTATACTGGACCTGCCAGCTTCTGTTATACTTTACTTCCAATTATGGTAATCTGTTAAGGTTTAATAGCATTATAATGGTGTTTGCAAACGCCTGTGGAGCCAAAGTTGAATGCCTAAAATAAATATCTGCAGAGTCCTTGTGGTTCCCCGGGTTGGTTTGTTTGGCTCCCATAAAGAAAATGTTTTCCCTGTTGCAAACTGCAGACTATCTAAACACGAACTTCATGTTTTGATAACACCATAAAAATAGTCATAAACTTTGTAAATTAACCCACTTCTCCTTTACTCCGCAGGCTCACTTGCGCTCAGTGGACGTGAAGATCTTGCAGCAGTTGCTGGCGGTCCATGAAGGCATCGAGGCGGTGAAATGGCTGCTGGAGGAGCGCAGCACGCTCACAAGCCGCTGCAGCAGCCTGACCAGCAGCCAGTACAGCTTGGGTGAGGGCCCTGACACCTCGTGGAGAGGCTCCTGGAGTAGCCTGCAGGACCCCAACGACAAGCTGGATAACATCTCCATCGGCAGCTACCTGGACACCTTGGCGGATGACATGGACGAGTATTGCCCCTCCAGCTCGGAGTTGGTCATCTGCTCCACCACCCCAATGGTCTCAGAGGCTACTGCTGCGGGCCGGACAGTGGGAGGCCCCGGGGCCACGGTCACTGCACCTGGTTCTGTTTCTGGGGCTGTGGGAGTCAGGACTGTGGTAAATGAAAATGGAACTGGGGTCGGAAATGGGAAACCAGCTTTTCCATTAACCTTTTCCCAAGCCAAGCCTGAAGGCCCCAAACAAGACGCTCCGGTTTGGACGAAGGCTTCTGAGATCGATAAAGAAAGCCCAGTTCCTAAGGCCAATAACCATACTCAAGTCATCAAGGCTAATGCCGTCTTGGAGAAACCAAACGTGCAGACAGGCAGCCCAACCCGCCCAATGCGCCCAAGCCTCAACGAGAAACTGGGAACCAACCAGAGCCCCAAACTCAAACCTTACAAAAATGGAACGATCGACTTGGATACTTGCAAAATGAACGGCAAAATGCATCTAGAGTATGACTCGCACTGGCGATGGGTGCAGTCGCAAGAAGATGTGACGTTTTTGTAGAGGGAGGGATAATGACAGAGGGGACTAAAGCCACTATTGAACACCCCTCTGAAAATGTATTGACCAGATCCCTGAAGGATAGCAGAAGAAGAGTGAACTGCTGATGTATGAAACCCAGCAAGGCTTTCCTTGTTGACAGACACTGGGTTTGTTGTGCCCTCCTGTGACTGCACTAACTTTCTATGAAACATTGATGTCAGTATTATGCTGGATGCACATTTCAGGATTTTGAACATAATATAGCCAAACAGGGCTGCCTAAGAAAAATTCAGACAAGACAATTTTGAAATCCTTTGTCCTAGTTTTTCTCAGGGTATTTATTTCCCCCCCCAATTTTTTTTTATTTTCTAAAGCACAGTATGATGACCTGCCGGAGAACTGAAACATATAACCTGTGTAAATTAAAAGATTTTAATTATAATTAGACTTTTTATTCCCCCCCAAAAAATCCCATAAACTACAATTTATTTACACATACCCCTCAAAGAATATTGCTCTGGGATCTCCTTAATCACTTTATATGTCAAGGGATGGGCCTATAAGTCCGATGGCACTAATAAAGACGATTGTACTGCATGAACATTAATAGAAGACCAAAGTTTTCCCTTCTTCTTTTAGTCAGAAATGTAATTGATGCTACAAATAGGTTGTCTTAGACAATATAACTAAGCACTTGATGGTCATATACAGTATTACTTAATACATTGTTAACAAAACCTGAATATTAAAGCTTGTTTCTTCGAACGTGTTGCTGCCTGTGAAAAAGTAGAAGACATTAATATAGAACACAGAGCACTGAGGTTAGTGAAGGTTTCCCTTATTGAGAAATAATGTACTAATTTGTGTCTTTGTGAAGCTAAATACCTTCAGTGCTTATCCAATCATTTGCAATATTGTATGTTCCTTAAATCGCAATACAGCTACTCTGTGCATCAGGTACTAGTCGTAATTGGTTGTAGGCAAATACTAAATATGGCTGAATTTTTAATTGTAATCTTTATGGTTACCTGTGTACGTTTTTCTAAGCTGATGTTGTGCCTGATTGGTGTAAACCTTAACTGCATATGCCTGTACCTTTCCCTCCTGAGATGACTGCACTGCTGTTATGATAATCTGAGTCTTTGTACTCCTTTTATTATTTTTTGCCTCTTGCTTGCGTGTACAAATGACCACCAGTCTGTGTGCTCTCGCCATGTGAGCGTTGACTGGTAAATGCGTTATGTTGGCTCGGAGGATATTGCATGCTGTGGTGAGAGCTTTATTGGTTGTATCTTGAGAAATGTGTGGAAGACCTAAAACAATCAGAGAAGAACAGCAATATTTCTTGAAGCCTTTCTAGTGGCTTATATAAGCAACCTCTTCTCAAATCTAATATTATCATCCGTTCTTCAGGAGTTTCCAAGACTACTGTTAGGGAGAGGGAGAGGGTGTGTGTGTGTGTGTGTGTGTGTGTGTGTGTGTGTGTGTGTGTGTGTGTGTGTGTGTGTGTGTGTGTGTGTGTGTGTGCGCGCGCGTGTGCCCTTCAGTGTGTGTGTGTGTGTGTGTGTGTGTGTGTGTGTGTGTGTGTGTGTGTGTGTGTGTGTGTGTGTGTGTGTGTGTGTGTGTGTGTGTGTGTGTGTGACTCTTCAGTGACTGAGGTTTGGATAAGAATAGACAAGTCTCCAACGGTTTTAGTTCATTCATCACAGTATTACAACATCTCCTACCAGTCAGCAGTTAGTCAGGTTAATGCTGCAGGGGTAGAGCGACAATAATTACAATGGATTAAACACATACATTTCAACATGTGGAGAATACAAACCGGGCCTGTCATACCTAGTTTGGAGATGGATTTAGTAAATTGTTGATCTGTCTCTTTTCCTCATGTTTGCTTAAAACAACATGTAACTAGCCAGTCCATCTGATCAATCCTCTTTCTGCCAGATCTCACTGTCAATACATCTTAAAGGCCAGCTACAGTAAGATGTTAAACTCAGTATCTCTATTTTTTTGAGCCATTTAAGTGTTTCCTCTCTCTTTATATTGCCTTTCTTTTCCCACTTTCCACACCACACTGGTTCAATGGAAAAGCTTGGTCTGTGCCAACACACACATCATGCTCACACAATGCCCTCTGGCTTTGAGACAGCACCATAAAGCCAGCACCACAGAAACAGCCACTGGAGGCCAGTGCTGGAGACAGGAAAGAAAAACTGTGCTCCAACTGGACCTTGAACTCTTAAATGATTTAAAACAATTTAAAACCAATTTTTCTTGAACCACAAAAATAAGTATATCTACTCATAGCTGGATAAGTATTTTCAACCATGGTATATCATACAGCCTCTGACATGAAGTCATTTGAAACCTCTTCCCTTTTTTAACATAATGTGTTGGCTGTAAAGCAACACCTCATGCCAAAGAGACTGTCTGCCCTGCTAGTTTGTGGTTTTCTTTCCAAATTTGCCATATGGAGGGAAAAAACATTATAGCACAGGGATCAAACCTGTAAAACACATTACGTCAAGCTGTAGTGTGTCTCTGTGAAGGTTCACTGAAGCCCAAGATGTCATGTGTTTTCCAGTTTAACATAAGAATATGTTTTAAACCGCTCTTTGGCGGAGATTACATTGCGTACAGTATAGGTGCCAGGAAACATCGCTTGTGGCATGATTGTTTTTGAAAGAGGGATAAAAGCTGCTATGTGCATGGATACAATTGGAAGATTTACTAGCTGGCATATGTGCAACAAATACATATCATTTAAAGCTTTCCAGTATTTCTTAGGTTACGGAGGAAAACACAACGTAGCACGCTTACTCTCTGAAATCTTACCAACTTCTTTTTATGATGTCCAGCATGTATCAGATGGCCAGTGTGTGGTGTGTTTGCCTTGGCTCTAGGTGCCAGGCACCCTCCAGCTATTCTGGGCAGCAAGACAAACGGCATTACATAGACGAGTGGTTATCCACACGGTTGCCATGACAATGAGAGCGGGCAGGCTTCACCTCTAGTGGTGGCATAAAACAGTGTTTACTGCTCGTGTCTGTGTAACAGTACTGTCTGAATCATAGCAGGGTAGATGAAGAAGATGAGACGCATTGTAACATTAACCATTAAATCATGGTTTAATAACAGTGATGCCATAAATACTATGATACTTTTCTAATAAACAACTTGGAAAAGTCACAGTTGAAAGCTCAGTATTTTAATAAAAAAGCTTGTATAAAGCTTGGTGACTGTCAACAAAGTTAGGAAAATAGAAAACATTTGTAATTGTTATGCACTCGGCAAAGTAAAAAAGGGGGCTAAAAACAATACCTTTTCTATTGTAATAAAATATAATTTGTAAAGGGAGTGGTTAACTGTATTGACAGACCTTGAGTGAGAAATCAAATGGTGGCAAAAGCTTCAGATTAAAAACATGTTCCTCGAGATATCAGGAATTCACCAAATTAAGACACATTTTCATTTTGATAGCAGCACAACATGGCAAAGTAAATCCCTTTCCATCAAGCCTTTTTTGTTCCTCATTCTCATACTCACCACTGCTCTGTTCTGCATTAGCACGCAGCTCAGCCATCTTTTCTATAAACCACCTAACATACTGTCAAGAGCCCTTTTACTGCATGCTTTGGCCATGTTGTAGAAGCGAAAGGACAGACTGTTGTGTCTACCTGGAGGCAGAATAAAGGGATAAAAAGTGAGCTAAGCAGCAATGCACACAGCATGCAGCTAAAAGGAAGCTTCCACTCCCGGTGTCCTGCTGTTTTCTTCCTTCCTCTGGTACATACACAAACACACACATGCACAATGTGTCCCAGGACTGACGTGGGTCTCTTGGTACCTGACAACTCCTCAAAGAGAGCCATTAGGCCTTTCCTTTCCTTGAATCGTATTTTTCCCAGTGAGGGTTTTGTTCACATCCCAAACTCCTCAAAGAAATAGAAGTAAATTGGAATAAACCCCACTGAGTGCACACCGGGCTCTGAGCCGGATGAACAACTTTACTAAGGCAACACAAAGCTTAGACGATTGAATGATAAAAGCCAGAGAGACTGACTGCAGTCCACTGGATCAGCCCGATCAATACCTTGCTTGAGTGAGTGGAATGTGGTTTTTATCCATGGCAGGATGTATTTTTATTATTTTGTTATGCAATCTGTCAGAGAAAAAGGTTATTTCTTTTTTTGTGAAGTGGAAATGTTTAACAAATAACTGACAATGTTCATAAATGTGGAGAATTATATTATGCAGTATGTCAATTACACAAGCTTATCCAATGATTAAAGATATTTTAAATGTTTTTGCTTGTGTTTTTATTTTTTTATAACATGGGGAAATCACAGTTAGGTTGCTCATGAAAACATCCTGTTCAGCAGTTTGACATATTGGTCTTTAAGACAAATCAAATCTAAACAAAAACTCATCTTCTCTTGATCAGAAGCAGTTTTTTCCCCCTGACCTTTTAATGTAAACTACTCTGAGTGCTTTCAGTGAACCTAAGTTTCTGATCAATACTTGGCCCAGCCCTCTAACAAAGGGTCATCAAGGCAGATCCATTAGGACTCAAAGCACTCAATGGCTATTTCCCAAAACAACAACAGCATAGTGTAGTATAGAGAAAGTATCACAGTCATTCTTCAAGCAGTTAACTGAAACAACACATTTAGCTTTGAAGAGTAGGATAGAATATAAAATATACATACACAATTACATTTAGCTAGAAGATTGGCTGATAATCAATGTCAGGTTAGACAGTGACATGGATTTGCTTTTGTGCCATGGTGCATTAACAAAAAACATATTCAAAATGAATAAAAACTTACAAAAAAAAAAGTATTTGGTTATTACCAGTTTGTGTACTAAGCCACACTAGCCCTAGCTTCATATTAGTTTGTGGTGTCACTCTTCTTACTAAAAAATAAGCAACTATCAAACACATACTAATTTAAAATATGTTTCTTAGTATTTCTCTTGTGCATTCACAAGTGCAACGGGGCATCACACCTCCTGTCATGCTGGCATCTTTATAGGGTCACAAATCAAAAGTGTTTATCCCCACAGGGGTATTTTGTTGTAAGTGCGTCCCAATTCAGCTGACATCATCCCATGTGTGTGTTCAGAGTGCGCTCATGTAGAAATCTGTGTTATCCATGCCCTCCCACCCTTTTGGTTAAAGCTTAGCAGTATTAAGATTGATCTGCTCTAATGTGGGGAATATTGTATCAGCCTCTCGTAATCTAACAACAACCTCTTGGCCCCTTTGTCTGTTTGCTGAAGAAGCGAAAACTATAATCTGACTGTGCTGGGATTATAAAGGAAGGAAAGGATGTGATGCAGTGGTGAGTTTTCTGGAGGTCTCAACATAAGCGTGTGGGGTTAACAGGTTGAGGTGATGATGGTGAGGGTGAGAACGTGGTGAAGAATGGGTGTGATGTTGCCCTCGGGGTGGGTGAAAGCGTGTACACACAGCTGCCAAATGTGGATTAATGAAGAGTGCAAAGGGTGGGTGTCTTCTCTTGTCCACTTTTAGCTATCTCATTTCACCCGGACCTTGGTCAACCGATAATGTTGTCGCTAATCTCGTTAATCTCCACCTCCTGCAATACTGCCTGTGCTGCAGCACCTCTTTTCCTCTGTCTGAAACTGTTAGGAAAAATATCACTCATCACCGGCTTGATTTTCAATATCAGGATACATGTATTTATTATCCCTGCAAGAATGGAAGTAGTCATCACATACAGAGGTTGCATGGGACAAAATAGTTCCCCGAATAGTGTCCTTGACATACCTTATATACAAGAGAGGGTGTTACAGTCACAAGATGCAAGAATACTGGTTCAAAGCAGTATTCTGGCCTTAGTTCAGATTAGCTAAGGCCTGCGTAAGCAAAAAACATTACAGTCATATGTCTATCTCCATAGAGGCTGAATCATCATGTTAATCGTTGTCACATAGCTGTATGCCTACAACAGTGTGCCCTGATGCTCTTCTAGGTAATCATACATCCGGTTACGTACACAGCTACGTAGGGCCTTTGTTATCATGTGCTACTCTGATATTAGAAAAGTACATTCACTATTTTCCCAACAGATACCAGAGCACAGACTGTTCTGATTGGTTAGCTGATCGACAGTTGCTTAGAGATGTCCCGCCCTTATCCTACTACGTACAATGTGTTGGAGCGCTAGCCAATAGAAGCACAAGTGTTACATAGTGATGTCGTTCTGGAAGTAAACAAAGGAGTCCAATGGAGGCAGGAAGAGTGTGGAAGAGAAACTCCCTTTGGGATTTTAGCCTTTGCAGACCATTTACCTGCAAAAAATACTATATAAAACACTACAGTACTAGAGTTCACACACTGTTTCCCCAGGAGAAAGTAAAGCTTTGCCGACAATATGCCGCTATGTTGAGATGATGGACTGCTGTTATTCAGGGCTGGTGTCAGTGTCAGCCATTGATTTTTACCATCCAGCAGACAGTGTTTTTTTCTGGTAATGCACAGCTCTGCTAATTGAAGCTGGCTAAGTGTTTGCGGCTGTTGTTGACGCCTGTGTCAGCACAGATTTTCATTTTACAAGCTACAACCACACTGAGCCATGAGACCCGCTGATGCTAGAAGAAGCTGTACAGCAGCATATTTTAACTGGCAGTTAATCGACTGATTATGCAAATGCCACGGCTTCAGCCTGCATTCAGAGTCCTGACAGGGTGTTTTTATTTCCACTTGAGCGTGTTTTTTTCCACTGTGGGAGGTAAGTGTATGGAGTGCATGCAAACAGTGTGGCCAGGCTGTAAAAGCACAGTGAAACAGTAGGAAGGAGGGAGGTTTCCTGCCTATGAGTCAGGGTGGAGGACACTGAGGGGTGATGGAGAACAAAATGACAAAAGGAATAATTTGAAATTTTTTCTATGAAATTACATTGGTGTTAACTTCCTGGGTGTTAAATAAGAAGAAAAGATTGACACCATCCATTACGCTGTCAGTATAAATTTACATTTCAAACTATTATACAGAAAAGTGTTGGAAGAATACAGCAACAACATATAATAGGTGTGTCTAAAATAACGTTACTCTAACATAAATAAGGAGTAAAGGAGTTACTTATTTTCAATAAAATGTTTTCAGTTTTACTATAACTGTTAATTTATAACAATCGGTTGTGATGACATAAAACTTAAAGTTAAACAACACAAACGTCAACAAACTTGCAGTGAACACACATCTGCTTCTTCAGACCTTCTTGGTTCTGTCAGCCATCCCATCAAGTTAGGGATAATGGATATAATGAGCCACAGACTGCAGCCACACACTACCACTAATCTCCCCGAGTACCCCTCAATGTCATGACAGCAACCATTCAAAATAGTTTGAGTCTTCCAAAACCGGAGGGGAAAACACCACAGGCCCTCATCCACTGAGCCTCAGTGTGGTGTGAGAGGAAACCACGGATCAGGAGCTCTTCAGCCCACAGTGTAGTCCTTCACAGGACATGAAACGAACGGGACAAATGCGGAGCTGGCGAGCCGATGTAAAGTGAGCCATATTTTAGTTTTTATTTCAGCATTGAGTGGATGAAGCAGCATGGCCAAAAAAAGAAAGCACGAGGTCACTTAGTTGGACTGTATTGAAGCAGAGGAAATCAAATGTGATGTTGTGAATCCCAAGCCACAGATCACAGATTTCCGCTTCTTTTTCTTGAACGAGGAAAATCTGACTATGGTTTGAAGAATGCAATCATGTATGCAGGGTTAAAGAGAAAAAATAAATGTAAGAAAAACTCAACTATATTAGCCAAGAAACAGTAAATGTAGTGTTACCTGTTTAGCCCTATATAGTGAAAACTAAGCTAGTATGGAAAGTCAATGATCCTAATTTAACGCACCGATTTATGTAGCAACACACACAACAGCAACACTTTCTCTTAGTTTGTTGATGTAAACTAATTTCTCTTTGCCAAACTGTGCTTGAATCCCATGGTCTTTCCCTCTCCCTGCCATTAACTACTACTTGGATCCTGTGACAGGTTGTTAGGACGTTCCCAGACGGAGGAATGTGACACGAGTGGGTTGCTACTGTCTTGTGTTTTTACTCCAGAGGTCTCTGGGCTCTATGGGACGCTAACCAAAACAAACAAAGGGGCAGAACTAGGCCGTGGTGTTCCCACAAAGTGACGTGATCCAACGTGGGTCAAGGTCAGCAGAGGCCAGGCTTCTTTGGGAATTGTTGTTGAGAGTCTCCAATGGCTACACTACGATTTTGCGGTGAAGTAACTCATACCATGGTTGAGGAAGAACACATATGTTTTATGTTAACGAGGCATATGTGCGTGAGTGTGTGTTCTCAGCTGGATTGTAGCACATTCAGGCAAGGTACTTTGTTTTTGAAGCAATTTTGTGTTAACTGCACTGTAAAATATAAAAATATATTTCAATCAGATTTTTACTGTCAGACGTCTCAGCAGCCAACTGACAGAGGGACAAGATACATGTAATTCAAATAATAAATACAGGGACCAAAGATTATATGAAACTGACAATTCTACACAAAGCTATATCACTTCGAGTTTGTTTGAAGACTGTATGGAGTGTCGATCAAGTAATCCCCGGTAAAACAGTCAAAGTGCTTGGATTAATTCTCAATCAGCATGACCAGCCGATATCACGTTGAGATCCTTATCTTATGATTATCAGATAGAACAGTATAGTTCACTGTCCGCCATTCAAATAAAGGGAAAATCCCTGAAAATATTATTGAAATAACATTAGGAATACAATTTTTTTTAAACACACCAAAACATTTTGAAATTGTGCATGACAATATATATACCGTATATGACTTTAGTTGTAATGCTGTTGCATTGCTTTATGGGTCTCTGGAGATCAGTGATCGAAGCTTTCCAGTAATGCATTAAAGGATTGCAACACACCATACAGAGACAAGCTAAAATGTCTCACACACACATATACATGCACAAATATACACTCAAACCAGCATACTCCCTCTCTTTACAAACAAGTACACACGGTCCATCAACAGCAATGACAGATGGATCCATGTTGGTCCATATCTGCCTAAACCACTATGTCCTGTGACATTCCCTCAGCCGCTGCTTCATCTGCGGGACAAATGAACTGTAAACATATCCAAGTAATTTGGTTTAAACTGCTGTACATGTTCAAAGAGAAAATAGGCTATCAAGCTGCTTAAAACCTACTGAGGTTGTTCAAAGATCAAAGGAATATTTCCAGTCAAAAATAGGGAACAAGTGCACAGAAGCCTGGGGTGCTGCCTTGCCACAAGCCTGTTGTGGACCTCAAACCAATTAGGCCTTAATTGAGTGTCAGAGAGAAAGGGGGCCATTCAGCTGAGCCTCTTTCACCCTGTTAGCCAGAGACAAGTATGCTTTGTGACACACATGTAGTGACTGATCTGGAGGCATTTGGTTCATCCGACCCACTTATGGAAAGAGGCGGCCCCGGGACCCTTTCAGAGAATCATGTGCATCTCACGTTTCCTTCCAAACAAAAGTCCACAAACAAGTGCACAAATGGGTTTTGCCATGCAAATGATTTGGTTAATGGTTTTGGTTGAATATCAGCCTGTGCCCTATAAATATGTAGAATAATGGTTCTCTTTCCCTTCGTGCAAACAAGCTGGATAATGGGTCATAATCGACAAGGACTCAATTTACACTATCAAACATGGGGCTAAAGTTTGTCACCATCAAGCCATATTTCCAAACAACATGTAGGGAACAACAAAGCAGCAAAGGTTGTGTGGGGTAATGATTGTCTTTGATTGGTGGGTTGAACATAAGATCAGAATGTGGGCTACTCACTGTAACTGCACTCAGATTATTATTTGTTTATGAGATGGCAAACCTGGATTGTGGTTGGAATAATGTATACTTTGGTAAATTAAAAAGGTGGCTACAAATAAGAAAGGAAAGGATCTATCACAGAGGGAGAGATCTAGAAAAACCCACCTCAAAAAGCATAGGCAGGCAATTCAGCATCATTTCAGTTCATGGAGATACTGTATGTGTTGAAGTCAACTGTATTTAAAAGATAGTTGAGGATATCCATCAATCTAAATAGATTCACTTTGATTGGACCCTACACACCTTTCAGTGTGTTATTGTCGACACAGCCCTGGAGAAGCAAAATGACAATTTAGATAAAACCAATAGATGTTTTTTTAAGATTGATTGTTTCTTATAAAGTCATAAATATTTCATAGAAAAATATTTGATTATTTTCAAAAGGCTTGAAGATGAAATATTGTGTTTTAGGGATAAGTGTAGTTTTAATATCTATTTTTGGGCCTTGTGAGCTCTGTATTTATTGTAACTCCAGAATGCCAGCTTTAGTAAAGCCACTTGAATATCATTAAGCAGCTTATAAAGTCTGTTACAGTGTTTAAAAAACAAATGTAGGACTTAAATAATCTCTGATTAAAGTATTGTAGTGTAAGCTATAAATATGTATATGAGAATAGTCTATTTGTGTAGTCACAGTTCTAGAATATTCATGCTCTAAAATAAAATATCTCCAGGTGTATGATGATACAAATCATCCAACAGGCATCAACATTTTCATATATTTACAAACCTGTCTTGAGAAATGGGGTGAGAGAGCAATATGCATGTCTTCCCAAATCCTCTCAAAGGCCTCTGGCGCAGAAAGGGCCCCAAGAGAGGGTCCCTAGGGTCAGCAGCTTCTGTCTACATGACTTTCTCCTGGCTGTTTGCTCTGCTCTGTTCCACCTGCTGCTCCAGATACTTTTACCTCGTACTTATTTTCCACTGCCTTTCAATTATGGCTTCTCTCTGTCTCCTTGTCCCACTTTTTCCTTATGAATGTGGTTCATAATTTCCTGCGATTGAGATGAAGTTGAGCTACATCTTCAGATTACAGGGAGAGAGAGGCTAAAAAGGCTTAAAGACACCAAATCCCTCCAACTTGCAGCGTGCTGTGAAGTCTGGTAACCGAACCAAGTTTCTCTCTTCATACCCTCTGTTTACTAAAAGAGGAAGCACAGCCAAATGCAGCTCATGCAGATCTGAACCAGTTAACGCGGAGTTTTCTCATTTCCTTTGCGGCTGTGCAGTTTTGCCGTGAACTTGCCTAAATCTGACCTTTACCCCAGATGTTAAGGCCTTCAAAGCTGACGTGGATAAACATCAGTAGCTTAAGCCCTTCACGATTGCTGCACGAATTAATGCCAGGCGATCAATGAAGGATTTACAATGCCAAGCTGCTAAATCTCCGCACGCACGCACGCACACACGCACGCACACACACACGCACACACACACACACACACACACACACAGAGGCCATCTTAATTTACCAAATATATTTTTTATTTTGAGAACATAAACGGTGTGTTAAAAAATATGACCGTTCATTTTCACTCTTGCAGCATTCAGGTATGTGCAGGTTTCCCATTTTGCCCCATCTATTTTAATGGTAGCATTACAATTGATAATGACCATTCAATAGACTGACAACTTTCAAAATAGTAGCATTCCAATTAATTGAGCTAGCAGGTTATTTTACGAAACAAGTGGTATGGGACTGGATACCTGGATTGGTGAGAAAAACACACTAATACCTAAAACACAGTTACATTTGTTAACTCTGATGTGATTTGTTGTACATACAGAGCATTTCCTTTCTACTCCTACCTCAGATTGTTCTCTTTATGTCCTCAGCTGTTTTCTCCTTCACCTCCCACCTCCTTCCTCCTCGCTGACGTTGATTCAATCAGTTCCAGATGAAAACAGCAACCATGTCATAGATAAATCTGTCAGGACATGAAGGTTTGTTTTTTAAGAAAGTTGCAACACCAGACTGATATTTCCTGGGGCTGAGGAAGCTTTTCTTTGGAAATGTTTTGGATGCCAATTTCAGATGGATGGATCCAGGTAGGGACATGAATGAGGACCAGTGGAAAGAGAAAGAAAGAAAACACACATCATTACATTAAATTATTCTGTATAAAGGCATGCATACTTGATGGATTTACACCTTTTCTTGCAATAGATCAATCAAATTGATTTTTTCCCCATTTGTATTTCTAAAATGCATATATTATTATATTTGTATTTGTAAACCATTGCATTCATGCAAACAGAGTGAGTTTGAGTTGTTTCGGAGCCTATATATTCTAAAGAATAACTTATAACATCATATATGACCAGCAGAAATCATTTTTGTGAAAAATGGGAGTATTGTGAACATTTCCGTTATATTCTTCATTTAAAAAAGCTACCCAACTCTACAGCATAAATTTATTTTGGTCACGGCGAAGTTAATTTCTTTGAACAAAAAACATTTTTTCCGGCAGAGGTGGAAGAGGTACTCAGATATTGTACTTACAGTAAGTAAACGTAGAACTAACACAGTATAGGAATATTCAGTTACAAGTAAAAAGTAAAATATATTAAATAAATGAGTAGAAGTACACTA
Organism: Notothenia coriiceps; assembly: GCF_000735185.1. Taxonomy (NCBI): domain Eukaryota; kingdom Metazoa; phylum Chordata; class Actinopteri; order Perciformes; family Nototheniidae; genus Notothenia; species Notothenia coriiceps. The sequence goes on along the minus strand of NW_011368144.1, from coordinate 115,814 downwards.
TTTACCTCTGAAATGTAGTGGAGTAGAAGAACAAAGAAGCACAACATTGAAATAATCAAGTCAAGTACAAGTATCTCAAAATTGTACTAATGCAGAGTTAATGTGCTCAGTTACTTCACACTGCGTGCTTGAAACATTCAGCAGCTCATGCAGTCTTAAAAAGGTTATTCAAGTTGATATCGGTAATCTTTTTTTTCCTAAAGTCACTTTTTTCACTAATGACCGAAAGCTCAATCTTGAGAACAAGATTAATGCATTTCACAGATTCCTCATTTGTTTATGACGACTCACTGGCAAAGTGTTTGGTGGTAGCTCCATTCCTCAGTGTTGCTAATTTATCCCAGCTGAGAGGTCAGTAAAGCACCAAAGAACTCTCACATGTGCAGCATTTCTCCTGCGGGCAGTCTTATCTCACGACCCCGTGTTAAGCTGCTAACTTTGCAGACCAGCAGGTAAAGAGGTCTGCTGCCGGGGGGCTTGTGGTGGAATCCTGGACGTCACATCTCTCTGGAAGCTATCTTTTTAATTTGGGTATTTTTGATCATGAGAGGGATGTAATTATGTCTGCATGTTCATTTGAAACCCCTGAGTTTGATGGCTTCCAGGTTGGGATCCCTGAAGTGATTATCACCTTACAGCAGATCTCTCAGTGCAGAACAAAATATCATCCCAAACTCCCACACTGTAACAATACTCTCAACTTCTCCCCTTCTCTGTGGTGTTCCCATCTCAATCTCTGTTACTGTTTATAACCCTCTGTGCTCCCAAACCTCTCTACAGCAAATCTCTCTGCACCAATATGTCCTTCTATGGCAAACACTAGAGGCCTAGCACAGAGGGCCTTTAAGGATACAGCTCACCTGACTTAAGAAGAAGAAACAAAGAGTTATTCATACTCCATAAGTGGTGCTTTTCTGTCTCGTTGTGACTCTAAAAGGCAAATACAACTGTACAATACATTGAATGATCACAGCTGGATTTGATTTATTTAATTGTGTGTCATTGTGTTTGTTTCTCAATACTCCTATACTAACTTAATTGGGAATGTCCATCATATGTATAAGCCTAAATACAATTGCAGAAGAGTCTACAATGTGTTATAACATCTACAAGCCATCTCATGGTTGCTTTTAAGGGACCTCTTCAGTTTTTCAGATAAACAATTACCCTCTCTTGATACTTTTGACCACCTGAAAGCTGCTTTTTTTACACTTCACAACATTAATTATGCACTTAGAGAAATATCTAAGCGATCTGAGCGGAATACAAATAGCATCACTGACAGAGTTTAACTGCTTTGTAAACTGCTTTGTAAACTGTAAAAATATCACTTTAACTTTAGTTATAGTGACCTCTAGTGGCATTTAAGTGATTTCTACCATGTCAGCTTAACCTGCAGCCTTCAAATACACAGCAATCCTGTTGAAGAGTCTTTGTGACTTGCTGCAGACAACATGTGTTATTATACTATTATTAAACAGCTACATACATTTGATGTATGTACCTACCAATATAAAATATCGTTTTTCATCTTTATTTTGAACTATCAATAAAGTACTATAATTACGCTTTTCTGATGTATTTCCTTCATGCAGACACAAGGTGGCAGGCTATTCCTGCAGTTTAGGAGGGCGGTTTGCACCTCTGATGAGTATGCATGCTTTTATTTAAGTATGTATCTACATATTCAACGTGTACATTAATATACAAAATAGTAATGATGCTTTTATGTGTGTGTGTGTGTGTGTGTGTGTGTGTGTGTGTGTGTGTGTGTGTGTGTGTGTGACCTTTTATATTTACAGTCTATCTATGGATTTGAATTTATGTAACCTGGACCTGAGTCCCGCTGTGTTTCCTCAAAGAGTGACCGCTCAATGGAGCCTCAATCTGCTGATGTGGGGTAAGAATTTAAAACGGACTAAATTTGGCGGCAAATCTCTTTCATAAATCGCGAGGGCATGAGTAGCATGAAGCTGCCAAGAGAAACTCCTGTTCTCTCCCTTCCCTTTCTCTCCATGCTCTCTCGCGAGTGCCGTTTTAGTGCTCGCGAAAATAATACACGTCCGCGGCTGCTTGACTTGTGCTCGCGTGGATCTCATATGCCCCAATAGTATGAAGCTGCGGCCTCGCAGACTGCAGTTTCTGGCTCGCAGTCTCTGACCCGCAGATTCTGGGCCCTTCTTCTCTTTTTTAATGGCGGATCGCAAACAGCTTTTAGTTGCATACCGCCACCTACTTTACCTTGGCATGATGTGCCTTGGCACAAGGCATCCTGGGCATGAACTCAGTGACGTTATCCACTAAAGACAGATGTTTTTACATTAGCTTCACACTGCTGGCTGTAGGGCAGCGGAAGAGACGCGAGGCACTTTGTAGATAAACTTCACGTCTTTAGGATTTTTCTGAAAATCTTCCCGAGTCCTTCACATAGAGAGGAGTCCACCGGCTGATAGAGGAGACTCCGAAAGTCAGGAAGGTTAATCTGTTGGGCAACACAGAGCGATTTATACCATTACATTGTGACTTTATTTTCATCAGTTTTTCTCCAGCGTGCTAATGTATGGGCGGTGGTGGCAAAGACCAAGTGCTACCCAGTTGTCCCTGAGCAAGGCAGCGTTCCCTACACTGCTCCCCGGGTGCCGTACATATGGCAGCCCACTGCTCCTAACACTAGGATGGATCAAATGCAGAATGTACATTTCCCCTCTGTGGGACGATTATGCATCTGTTCTGTTTCAGGGTCCAGCAGCAAAGACCAGACTCTCCCAGCTGTCTGTCCCTAAGGAGCAACTCCCCGAAGAACGACGTCATAGACTTTAAAGGACGACCTCCGTCTGCTGATCAGAAGTAAGCTGTGACTCACAGTAAGAGTCCGGTTATGATAGAATAGAACTGGTTGATATGAATTCTTGTCCAACATATTTTTCAGCAGTTTTTCTCCAGCATGTTTTACGGCCTGATAAATGGGACAAATAATCAGGAGAGTGAGAGCAGTGTTTCCTCAGCGAGAACTTTATTCTAATCAATTGCATTACCAAAAGTATTGCAAGTAGAAAACATGCAAAGCTTCTTCAGTAGAGTCCAAACACTTTTTCTTTTCACAGCATTTATCTAAGACTTCTTACTTTTCTCTAATATTACCGTCACCATCAGATGGCTTAAACAACATTAACATCGCACACAAGTCACTTAAGTGCATTAAATATAATTGTACAGATAGCAGAACACTCAATATTATGTGTTGATGTCCCAGTTTTAAAATGTCATTACGATCTGTTCACACATTAGCAATACAGAGTGATTATACCATTACATCTTTAAATATAGGGACTTTAAGAGATTTCACATATTTTTCATCAGTTTTCTCCAGTTTGCCAATGTCTGCATCTGTTTCTGTTTCAGGGTCCAGCAGCAGAGACCAGACTCTCCCAGCTGTCTGTCCCTCAAGAGCGACTCCTCGAAGGATGACGTCATAAACTTTAAAGGACGGCCTCCATCTGCTGATCAGAAGTAAGCTGTAACTCACAGTAAGAGTCCGGTTATGATAGAAGCAGACTTGATTGCTGTAACAGTGTTTTACTACAACTCACAGAAGTTACAATTTTTTTTGTGTGAAACCGCTCAGTGAACTACAGGTCTCTGGTCTCGCACAATACGCGTCACCATCACAAAGATGGCTGTCACGTTAGCAAATTTCACCTGTTTCTTTCAGAATGAGGCGAAAAAGTATAAAACGAGGTGAAAATCACTACAAGTCTGGGCATGTTGAGAGCTGTACATACACGAAAGGGAGCGGTTCTGTAAGAGCCAGCATGCGGGACCGGCTTTACAAGGTTTCAGTGAGTAATATGAGTGCAATGTTTAAGGTTAATGTCAGCTAGCTAAAAAGGTACACTAACATGTTTTGTTTTAGCAACTAGTTTTCTCCTTAAAGAGCATCTTGAAGGTTTTTATTTTTTCTACATTTATGCTTAAACTTGCTTGAAAATTACAATTAAAAAAGTGAATGCAGGATTTGATATGTTTTAGGAGACATAAGGGCAGGAATTCAGAGGGAAAGGAGCAATTTTGAGCTCTGCTCTTAAAAACGGCTTTTTTTTAAGGTCATACGTCAAACGCGTCATATTACATCACACAGGGGACACATCTCCGCTCTCTGGCCGCGGGTATAGTGGAGTTGCGTTGAGTTGAGCGGTTGTGTTTTAAGGAGCTGTTATTTTTCGGTAGTTTTACATTGTATTTCACCATTTGTAATCATGGTGCAGTATTGTGTTTGTGCAGGTTGCACAAATACCAGCCTGTCAGGACATCGAGTCCACAGTAAAAAGGACCGGTGTTGCAGTATAAGTTGAGTCATGACAACTGGCGACATTCTATTATTTTCGTCATAGGAATCCGGGGCGTGTACATTGAGGACCCATTGTTGAATTACCAGGAAAGAAACATGCCGATCGCCTCGTTTGTCGTTTACGTTCATCTTTTGCTATATCTGCCTCCATAGGATCACTTTGATGCACATTCAGTACTCGTATGTGAGGTTGTGGGGGAGAGGTCGATATCGTGACGCTTACAGGGAGGTATCGAACATTACAAAGTTGGTGACTGTGTCGATGCCTGTTCAAAATATTGCAAACTTGAATAAATCATTTAAATTATATTATTTGTTTCCGACTTTCATTTGTACATCGTTCTTAATGTGATGTATAGTAGCTTTGATAGCTGTCCATACCTTCAGACAGCCTAAAAGTAAAACACAAGTTGTTTATTCACAAACGCTCATCGACATGACTGGATCACTCATGACAAGTTGTGATCAGCTCCGATTAAATTGTGATATCAATTCTGGAGCTATTCTCCAGGGAGCACGTTTTTTTGATGAAATACCTGTATCCCTCTCATCACAACAAGACTCTACACTGTGCAGGAAAAACAATTAGATACATGAAAATAACCTTGATGCATGGGAATTAAACACACAAACTATCTTCCGTGGCTATGCTGATATGTCACAGTGACAGTCAACCACATAAAAGTAAGTCCAGCGGGGCACACGTTGAATACATATAAAACATTTGTACATCATTCTTAATGTGATGTATAGTAGCTTTGATATCCTAAAAGTAAAACACAAGTTGTTTATTCACAGCCCGAAAGCAGCATCGAGATGACTGGATCATCTGCAGTGTTGGTTAAGTTACTTCCAAAATGTAAGAAAGACAGTACATTACTTATTAATGTTTTTTTAAGTAATAGGCTACGTTACATTACAATATTACTGTCTCTGAAATGTAATGACTAACACTACTTTTATATTAGCCTATTTTTGAGTTACTCTACCAAAATAACCTTAAAAGAATGGCTAAGTATTTCAAATGCTAAAATGTAGTTTAGTGCAGCTCATTATACATCCAGTGAAGGACAATGTGGTATAGCATAACAACTGTGTAGGCCATTAAGGCTACTCACAACTTTTATTACACAACTTAGTTGAATACTCGATTCTGATTCATTGAACATGTGACACGTTGTTAATACAGTAGTACAGACCACTGTTGATGACTACAATGAAGGTTGCTAAGGAGGATCAAGAAAGAGAAAGCAAAAGAGGTTAAAAGACGGAGCGCTGAACGTCAGATAAATCACCAGAAGAAGGCAGAGAGGAAGTAAATACTAACAGGAACACGGAATGGGCTCTGTAGTGTGTTTAGTATGGCCGTGTAATAAGCGGGAAAACCCAGCTGACCACCAAGTTCAGCCCTTATTTTCTGATGTTTGGGAGGGAGGCGAGGTACCCGTCAGAGGTGCCCAAGGAGTATGAAGTAAGATCTGATAATGTCCTCATCCTTTCTAATTATTCATAGTATTTCAAACATCAATGTTTTCTCAACATTCTGACGCTTTTCTGTGGCAGATAACGGAAGAGAAAGTGAGCAACTTGGTGCAAATAGAGGAAGTCTTCGAGGGACTCAAAAAACAGGAGGCAGTTTTCGCGAGGGTGAAAGGTAACATAGCAAAAAGCCAGGATAAGATCCGCAAGAGGAAAGAAGGTGGGCAAGTGGACCATTTTCAAGTGGGGGATTTCGTTTTAAAACGCAACAAAAGGTCGGAACAGAGGAAAGGAGGAAAGCTAGAGGCAGACATGTTGGGACCATTCAGGATCCTAAAAATTGAGGGGAAGTTAGCGGACCTTGCTACAAAAAAAGGAAAAAAGACAATGAGAGTGAACATTGATCATTTGAAACACTATGTCCAGCCAGAGGAGAGGATCCCTGCTAAATTACAAAAAGTGTTGGATCCTTCTCCTCTGGCTGCTCCACTGCCCTCCAAACCCACACCCACACCCACACCCACCTCCACCTCGACACAGAGTGCCAGGCACGAGGAGCATCCTCTGATGTAGAGACTTGTAAGTAAACTCAAAAAAAGTACACCTTAAAGTATGCATTTCATTAATAACTAACATGCCTTTTTTTATAGTAATCCGAGACATATGGGCAGGGAGGAGACAAGAGACTGTGGGCCAAGTATGGCCCATACAAAATATACAGTGAAAATCTGTTGGTCTTGGCCCCGGGAGAGGAGTTGGAGGGAGAGGTAAGCCTACTGTATATGAAAAATGTAAGTAGGCAAACTGATCATTCTGAAAATGGGTTCAAAAGATACTGGTGTATTCATAGATTGTGAATGCCTATCTGGCATGGGTTGGGGCCAAAGCTGGGGTCTTCATTGTGGACTCCTACCTAATGACTTCCCTCTGGCAGGGAACCCACAAGGGAAGCTTAAGAAAGGTGAGTAGAGTACTAGAAATAAGTGTATATATGAACATATGTATGTACTGATGTATGTACAAATATTTTTCAGTTGGACTTGTCAAAACATGAGGTGGCAGCCGGAGCTGTCTGTGACGGGGCACACTGGACCCTCATTGTAAGTAATCTAAAATGTTAATGAGTCAAGACATTTTTATTTATTTAACACTCAACACTTTAATAATTTCTTTGCACTTCCATAGATCATGTATCTGAATGAGAACAGGTCCCCTCAACGGGGCCCTCTCCCAACCTCCCTCTCCCTATTCGATGGACCCTAATACTTTTTACCATTCGATCGTTGTGACCTAGTAAGACTTTCTTACGCAAGTTTTCTATGACCATAAGTATCTAACACTTACGGGATTAGACCGTACCCACCCGGTTTCGACCCCAGAAGTAACACCTGAGATGGATTGACTGGAGGGAGACGTCCCTATTGGGTGTTCCTTCGAATTCTTCGCACTCATCTCGATGAATCTTTATTCACATATATTACGTTGTAGACATACATGACTACATACATTGTTTAATAAAAAGTCAACGCTGAACAGTTTGTGACTCACGGGTCGCGGCTCGCAGACACTGCCCCGTGTGACTGGAGTACGGTTCGATTAGTTTTACTTACCAGTTTCTGTCAAAATAAAAAGTTGTGAGTTGGTGATAATTATTAAATAACGTAAAGGTATCCTAGTACATAGACTTACTCCTTGTCGCAGGGACAAAGAACTTGGTAACCCCGTGCTTCTCGGTTAATTAGTCTACGTTTCTACAGTGTTCCACTATTTGATATTCGAGATTACACAAATGATCTGATATAAGTCCTAAAAACTAAATAATTCTCCTCGTTGTTTTCGGTGTATTTAGTACAAGGACTGAACTGATGACAAAATGAACTTATGTAAATCTAACAGGACACACGTGTACGTCGGAGAAGAACTGAATTTTTCTTTCCTAGACTTAACCCTGAATATATGTTTTGGGTTAGATAGACAAAGGATACATCTAGCGACCAGGCGCTTTGTGTCTGGAAGTCACCCCTCTACCAAGGACGGTGTTGTTAGCTAGTAGGGTTTGTCCTACCTAAGATGACGCAGACGCCACACAACCAAAGACTTCATTGTAAATCATTACACACAGCATATATGATTGGTAGACATTAAATTGTTTTTATACTTCTATGAATACTGTCTGGAAAATCGAACCCGTCTCGTTTATGACGGTTTTTTGTTGTCCAGGTCATGGTCACTGGTCCTTCTCGACCGGGAGTTACTTCCAATTCTACCGTTAACGCGAGACCCAAATTGTTGAGTCATATGTCTATCTGTCGCCCTTTGTCTTAATAACACTAGAATAAACCGCTAAAGTCTATGGATTACGGACATAAAGATTATCTAAAAAAAATGTCTACGGATAGGCTCGACCAGCCCGGGACACCCTTGTAATCGTATCGCGGGATTTCCAACTGGTTACCCATTCTTTCACTAAATAAAGGACTGGTTGTAAACCGACGCTCCTGACGCTATGTTGGACCTACCAATGGAGATGTCGTGACCCACTTGTGAGAGATATTGTCTATAATATTCTCACAAAATGAAAATAAGTGGGTTTGAACGGTCACGAAACGTGATACCGCTACTGTGACCTGGTCAACTTCTTGAAGACTCGTACCTGAGATTGTCTTTTCCTTTTGTCGATTCGTAGATTTTGTAATGTAACGAACGGAATTACTTACATTTGTTGAACTAAGACGAATGAGACCGTACTAGCCTACAATTTTACAAAACGAGTTATAAGTATTGTACAGCCAAAAAGACAAATAAAATTTCTAGAACTCACGGGTGACCCGACGTGATACAACCTGGTGTGCGCATGACACAACGCCCGTCGGGAGACAGTTACGGTCCTAAAGGAAACGATTTCCGACGTGAAGAATCTATGTGTGTGGTATATGTTGTGTGTGTATATGTGTGTGTGTGTGTGTGTGTGTGTCGATGTGTGTGTGTGTGTCAATAATACAGACACCGTTTTAGGACTTACAGGAGAAGGTGTACTCCCATGGTACTATTGTACTCCTAGTTGAATCGGACGACTTGTACTGTCCTACACACTAATGATCTTCTCGTAGTCCTGACAAACTCCGTATACTTTCGGATAACACTAATATGTACTACTTAATGTCGGGAGATACCTCGTATACTAATATATTGTTCGTACGGCAGTAAAGACTGCACGCTCGGCATTAGACTCTCATTTGTAACTTATGACCGAAAAAATAAGGAGGGTAGAACGACTGACACATTGCAGGGACGAGAACGCTAACATAAAAAAACCGCGGTGCGTACACTTCCTGATGACAAGTCCTTGATCAACTACGAGACGATGACACTACTGATGAAGTAAGACTCTCCAGTGTCTATGTACCTAGGACTCTAAGTTCGAGGTTCGGCCACTGGTCCCTCTAACAACGATTGTAAAGGGTTCTTAAAAAATTTACAATAACGACTGTTGTATTGAAGTGACCTGAACGAGACAAGGAAGATATTTAACTTCGGGTTTTTCTACAGTTGACGGCGTGAATCGTGGAAGTTTTCGAGGTACGCGAACGTTGAATCGTGTCAATCCTAACAAATATAGTTACCCGAAGAGTACCACGTTGTGCTTCCGGGTCTGTATTAACGAATTTTGGTTTGTTCCAAACAAAGTGTAATTGATAATTGACGAGACCTTTCAAGGACTATGTTGAAATCGGGAAAAAACAGAGTACTTCAGGGATTCACTGTGTGTGACCTTGTCAGACCACCCAGTACCAGGACAGTAACAAAACGCACAAGGGTATTGTTGTCAAAGGTCTCACGAGGTACACGGTCGGATGTGTGTACGACTGTCTTGATCGATGTTTAAACCTTTACAAAAAACAACGATTTCGATTGTAAGTTCGGTAAAATTCTTATTCTTTACGGAAATGTACTGTACAGTAAACAATTGTAAATTTCGACGAAGAGCCGAGAAAAAGACTAAGACTATATGTATATTGGACAACCGCCATCTTTGTAAAGAACTTACTTTACCCATATACTCTGTTTACGGTATTTTAACGACACTGTGAGCTCAGTGTAGCCATGTGAATTGGGATTTGTAAGTGTCGTATAAATACCGTAAAACACATAGTATAGTTAAAGTAGTTCTTACGAAAGATGTTGTCCGAGATATACATTAGTCTTTAGTCTTTTCTCGGCGTTCGTGTCGGGAATTACAAATTGTTTACTGTAAGTCAATTCGTAAAATAAGAATTTACCGACTTACAATCGAAATCGTTGTTTTTTGTAAGGTTACATCGATCAGACAGTGCTCACAACTCGGACCGTGTGACCTGGTAGAACCTTTACTAACAATACCTTAGTGTTTTGGTTCTGACTTGCTTCCTGGTACTGGTTGGTCTTGACAAGTCACTACACAGTGAATCCCTGAAGTACTCTGTTTTTTTCCGATTTCAACATATTCTTGTAAAGGTCTCGTCAAATTCTCAATTACACTGTGGACACAGATTTCGTTAATACAGACGGAAGGCACAACCCGTGGTACTCTGGGTACTATAAATTTTAGGAATTTGACAGATTCAACTTGGTCGTGAAAAACTCCCGATTTCACGGTTCGCAATGTAAGAAAAACCAGAAGTAAATATCTTCCCTTTCTGTTGTCCCTTATCAATACAAAGTTTAATTGTAAATACCTTTAACAATCTTGTTAGAGGGACCAGTGGCCGAACTCGAACCTTAGAGTCTAGGTACATAGAACTAGGAGAGGTTTAACGCGTTCAATCAGTAAGTGTATGTCTCGTAGTTGATCAAGCCCGCCTCTCGTCACAGAAGTGTTCCACTTAGGGTTCTCTCCTCAATGGTCAGTTTCTACCTCCTTATCTTTCGTCATAAGTTACAAATGAAGGCTCATCGAGGTTGCAGTCGTTTACTCGTTTACGAACATATATAGATAGAGGTATCTCCGGACCTTTAGTAGTACACATTAGTGTATCGATAGTAGAACGGAGTTTTTGCAGGACTTACGAAGAAGATCCATTAGTGTTGTAGTACAGTACAAGAGTCGATGTCAACCCCTATTGGAAACAATCGTACAACGAGAGTAAACCTTCTCCTGTAAGTCCTAAAACGGTTGTTCTTTATTATTTGACACCACACACACACACACACACACCACACACACACAACACACCACACACAGATTTTACACGTCCGGAAATGTTTTCTTTAGACGTAACTGTCTCCCGAGGGGTTGTGTCATGCAACACCCATGGTGTGTATCACGTGGGTCCACGTGAGCTAGAATTTTTATTTGTGCTTTTTGCTGTACAATCCTTATAACTGTGTTTGACTTGTAAAATGGTAGGGAGTAGGTCTCATCGTCATTAGTCAACAAATGGTAAAGTAATTCGGTTCGTAACATAGCAAAATCTAGAATCGACAAAAAGGAAAGACAAATCTCAGGTACGAGTCTTCAAAAAAGTTGACGAGGTCACAGTAGGGTATCGACGTTTCCCGTACGTTCAAACCACTTAATGTTCATTTTACATATTATAGAACAATATCTCTCACAAGTGGGGGTCACGACATCGCCATGTTAGGTCCACATAGGGTCAGAAGGTCGGTTTTCAACCAGTCCTTTATTTATGTTGAAGAATGGGTAACCAGTTGGAATCCGGGGATACGATACAGGGGTGTCCGGGCTGTGTCGAGCCTTATCAAGTAGTGACATTTTTTTTATAATTCTTTATGTCCGTAATTCCATAACTTTAACGGTTGTATTCTTATGTTATAAAGACAAAGGGGACAGAGTCAGGGACATATGGACTCAACAAGTGGTCTCGGTAACGGTAGAAATTGGAGTAACTCGTTGAGGAAGGACCAGGGTGACACCCATGACTGGAAACAAAAACGTCATAAACGAAGACGTTAGAATTTTCCAAGGACGGTATTCATAGAAGTATTAAAACAATTTAATGCTTACCAATATATAATGTGTGTGTAATGATTTTACAATGGAAGTCTTGGTGGGTGGCGTTCTGCATCTTAGGTAGACAAACCCTACTAGCTAACAGCACGTCCGGTAGAGGGGGTTGACTTCCAGACACAAAGGCCTGGTTCCGCTAGATGTATCCTTTGTCTATCTAACCCAAAACATATATTCGGGTTAAGTCTAGGAAAAAATTCAGTTCTTCTCGACGTACAAGTGTGTCCTGTTAGATTACCATAAGTTCATTTTGTCATCATTAGTCCTTGTACTAAATACACCGAAACACAACGAGGGAGAATTATTTTTTTAGGACTTATACAGATCATTTGTGTAATCTAAATTGTCAAAAAACGTCAACTAAAGACCAAGCACACACGGGGTGGTCTACCAGTTCCCTGGACAAGAGTAAGTCTATGTACTAGATACCTTTACGTTTTTTTAATTTTTACAACTCACAACTTATTTATTTTTACAGACCTGGGTAATTGTAAATCACTAATGAACGTTACTCCAGGTCCGACGGGGCAGTCTCTGTCGGGCCGACGGTGGAGTACAAAACTGTTCAGGTTCACTTTTATAAACATGATGTCGTGTCGCTATAAGTATATGGTGTATACAGCAGTTTGAGTGGAAAGAATTACAAAGCGAAGGGACCTTATTCCCGATAATCCACCCTCAGGTGTTACTTCTGGGGTCGAAACCGGGGTTGGGTACGTCTATCCGTAACTGTTAGTTAGACTTGTAGAAACCTGGGTAAAAGTGTCCTTACTAGTCAAACGGATGAATGTAAAAAGTATATGTCATCCCGAATGGAGAGGGAGGTTGGAGGAGAGGGCCCCTGTTTTCTTGCCATTTTGGTACGCAACCAAAACATACCCGGTATGAACCGGGTGTCACAGAGAACAGAGGGGACGGGGATACAGAGCCTAATGATATTTTTTGTTCTGGTTGATCTCTAATTGTGAACTTATGTTTCGAAATGTACGCCGATAAAGTGCGTACGATCGTGACACACTACGACCCTACCCGACATGAGACGTCCCCTCACACCTTCGTGTGCACTCCAATCCCGTCTCCTGGTTCGGTCGCCCTTCAAACCTTAGGTAGAAAAGACCTTATGGAGACCGAAACTGGGTAAAAGGGCTATGACCGTTCACGAAATGGTCGTTTATCCTTTGCTATCTAAGCCAGGTTACTAGGACAATCGGGTTATTCATAGGTCGTTCAATTACGTAAGAAGTGTGTCAAGATACTAGCAAAGTCGATTGTCATTATTTAGTCCTTTGCCTAATTACACCAACACGACGACGAGGGAATTATATATAGTTTTTAGGACTTATACAGATCATTCTGTGTAAATCTCGAGATATAAAATAAGTGGAACAATGTAGAAACGTAGACTAATTAACGAGAAAGGCACCGGGGGGTTACCCAAG
>NW_011368144.1:88135-102496 GCF_000735185.1 Notothenia coriiceps | reverse complement strand
TCCAGAAGGATAGCCAAATGGACTTCATCTTCAAGTCAAGGTAAGACCGCAATTTGGATTGAAAATGGGATCTTATTAAGAGAGAACAATTCAATATTTAAATGATAAAATTACATTTTTTGGGTATCCTTTTGTTGAACTGTCTGTTTAAAATTAATCGAAGCATCAGACAAAAAAAGCTTTTGAAAATAATATTATATTTTGATTTAGGTCAAAATATTATATTTGTAAACCTGAAGAGTCCGTGCCAGTGCCTCACCAGCCATGAACCTCACTGCAGAAGCTTATATATAGACATCTAAGTTTTCTGTGCCCCACCACTTTTGTACATATAGAAACGCCACTGCGTGGACGTAACGTAACGGCTCCATGGATTGGTCCATTTGGACCAATGGGTCCATTTGGGTATGGGCACGTCACTGTACCCAGGAAGAAAAAGAGAAATCTCCAACGAGGCGTTCTGGGGCAGCATAGACAGGTATTTTCTGTGTGCCTTGGCAGTCTCCTACAGGGTGTACTTTGAGGTTTGTGACTTTGCAGACCATTTACATGCATAAAAACCTTCATAACACACAAGGGGACGGGTAATAACCGGAAAAGCATGACATGGGACCTTTAATTACTCCATTGTTGACCAATGTACTGCATGTGCTGCTCTCTGTAATAGCTTAAAAAGTAACTGATTGCGAGGAGCAGTGCGACACAGTAAAATTTGGGTTTAAAAACCCATAAAGAAAGAAAGAAAGAAATGCCTTTATAAGGCTTGTGCCCTCTTAGTATCTTTTCACGCAGAAAACAATAGCAGCATTGATTCTTATCAATTTGCAATCACTCCTCAGACAAGTTATTCTTATACATTCCTTAGCTCCACACCTCACATTGTCTGAAGGAACGTGCTAATCCACTTTGGTGAAAGCAATGTTTATTCAAATGTCGTCTTTGTGAGTGTCACGGCTGGAGTTAGCCGTCTTGTGGGTGAGCAGCAAGTTGCCTCATGCACGCAGCAGTCCTGAACTGAGGCTGGTACAGCTGAGAAAAGCCACGCGATGACGCTGACTGCAGCTCTCTCGAGTCCTCAGGCCCGAGCAAAGGGTGCAACTCCACAGCACGCTCATCTCTGTTCAAAACTACATTTTTAAGCAGCTCAATATTTGTCTCTTTTCCTCTCTGCTCATCTTTCTCACTCTTCTCATCCGCCGCTGGAAAGTCCATTCCCAGATGAAAGAAGTCTTTAATTCCTCTCACCTCCTCCTCTCCTTTGTGTTCTTGATCTGATGTTTCAGAAAGCTCCTCCACAGAGTTGTATAAGCAGGAGTGCCGCAGGTCGTCCATCTCTCCACCTTGGCAGCTGTCCAGCTCCCACAAGCCACCAACGAAAGGCCCAGAAATGTCCGAGTTGTTGGTGGAGAAGTTGCCTTCGTCGCTTGAGCTTCTGCTGCTGCCGCTACCGTCCTTGTAGTGGAGGTGAGAGGGCTGCTGCTCCTGTTTCAGACCAGAGAGCAGCACCGTGGCGTAGGTGACCAAAGAGTGAGTGGAGCTGTCATTGCTGCCTGAGGTCTGGTCTGGTAGTAGTAACTCATCTATTCTTTGCCGGGAAATGGTATTCACATTTAGGGCTAAGGACGTTCCACTTAGGAGCCCCTCACTCTCACTGGGTTGAGCCGGGTCAGCCTCAGTGTCAAACCCCGGAGGGAAATGGGACATGGAAAATGCAGGGGCTGGAGTTAGGGACACACATGGGGCTTGGATTAAAGCTTTATTCATAGCCGAGAGATCTGTTTTGTCCAATATGGAAGCTTTAGAAATATTCTCAGAGGGCAGGGGCAGCGGCCAGGTTGACAGACCCTCTGGAGGTCTGAACAGGAGGTCAAAGGTGGCACCCTAGAACAACATGCAAAAACAGATAAAGCATTAGTTTGTGTATTATTATTATTAGCTTACTGCTAATACTTACTTAAATCCCAGTAACCAGTATTACATTTCCTAAATGTAAAAATGACAAAGAAATATTAATTTACAGCACTGCCCTATTGCTTTGTATGATGACGTTTACAGTGATTCAATATACATGTAGGTTTCTACAAAATGTTCTCAGACAGAAGGGTGTCGCCCTGACCATTGTCAGGCAATTATCATATGGATGTTTGGGGTTGTAATTAACATGCTGCGCTTCCCCTTCTGTCTGCCCAGTCCCAATTTAGGACTGTAATGTGGATTGCCTTCCTTCCTGTGTCTCATCTGTATAAATTGCATTGCTTTTCTGTGTAACGGGGTCAGATCCTGGTACTATCTACTAGTGCAGCACCTCTGTCCTTTCCAGCTGGAAATATTATTGATTCTGTTAAATGCTATAACTCTTTATTAAATAACACGACTTAGGTTTAAGCTTGTATATTTGTTCTTTTCTTACCAGAAGGTGATTAAGTGTGGAATTTCCACCACACTTTGAACATTGCTGTGGGCAAAGGCATATTTGTATTGAGTTAAAGGGCAAATGTAACACTTCATAAAATGCACTAACTTGCTTTCCTGACAGTTGGATTCGACTAATGACGTATAGCTGTTTTAGTTTAAAGACCGGACTGTCTGAAATGTGACAAAGCGCGATGAAACAGTGTAAAACAAGTTTTTTCTTTGTAAGTTGTGTCCAGGATTATATGAAAGTTTGATACAAAACAAATCATGACCATGAGTTATCATTTAGGAATAAATAGTTTTATTTTGTACCTTTTTGAAGTCTAGTCCTTTGGCCCAGGAGCACTGGTTTGGGTTGGGCACTTTCTTCCAGACAATCTTCTTCATCCTAGAGAGAATTGCAGCAGATATTTAGAGTACATCCTTCTTTGCTACAGGCTTCTTTGTCTCCTCTCACCCCCCCCACACACACACTTCCCTGCAGATAACAAGTGTAATTAAAGCTGCAAGCAAGAGGACTCGGCCGTTGGCAAACGTGGGAAGTTTCAGGCCGATCGGACAATGTATTTAGGAGTTACAGCAGTATCATAAACATTCTGTTTGATGGCGAGGGATCTGTCGCCATGGCAACGGCATATAATGACATCCCATAATTGGCATAGAGCTGTAGAGGGCCGGACCATTAGCCATCATGGCGAGGGATCTGTCGCCATGGCAACGGCATATAATGACATCCCATAATTGGCATCATCTGAAGTCTGGTGCCGTTTGGACGATTTTCCATTGAGTTAACACAACATCGTATTTTTTGGCGAAGGATGAGTTGCCATGGCAACGACATATGAGGACATCCCATAATTGACATAGAGCTGTTGAGGGCCAGACCATTAGTCATCATCTGAAGTCTGGTGCCGTTTGGACGATTTTCCATTGAATTACGACAACACCAGGTTTTTTGGCGAGGGATGCGTTGCCATGGCAACGGCATATGATGACATCCCATAATTGACAGAGCTGTTGAGGGCCGGACCATTAATGATAGTCTGAAGTCTGGTGCCGTTTGGACGATTTTCCATTGAATTACGACAACACCATGTTTCATGGCGAGGGATCTGTCGCCATGGCAACGGCATATGATGTCATCCCATAATTGGTGTAGAGCTGTTGAGGGCTGGACCATTAGCCATCATCTGAAGTCTGGTGCCGTTTGGACGATTTTCCATTGAATTACGACAACACCATGTTTCATGGCGAGGGACGCGTTGCCATGGCAACGACATATGAGGACATTCCATAATTGACAGAGCTGTTGAGGGCCGGACCATTAATGATAGTCTGAAGTCTGGTAGCGTTTGGACGATTTTCCATTGAATTACGACAACACCATGTTTAATGGCGAGGGAGCTGTNAGTTCGCGTTCGCTCGATGCTAGGCGGTCCCTCGCCATGGAACACGATGATGTCATAACTCAAACTAACATTCTCAGAACGCCACCAAACTTCACATGATGGTTAACACTGCGGCCCTGAACAGCTCTAGTTCGAATCCGATGTTACTTAATTTGGCGTTACCATGGCAACGGATCCTTCGCCATAAACAACGGTGCTGCTGTAACTCCAATGGACACGGTCCCATCGTCCCCCAATCTTCACTTTTATATCACTGGTCCATGCCTCAACAGCTCTGCGTGAAATCTGAGATCTCACCATATGCCGTTTCCATGGCAACGCATCCTTCGCCAAAAANGTTATTTCATGAGAGGGGCACAATAAAAGCGGGTTATAAAGACAAAGACAGTATAAAGTAATTCTAACAAATACCAATTACCGTATTTTATGTTTTTTACAGAATTACTTTATACTGTCTTTGTCTTTATAACCCGCTTTTATTGTGCCCCTCTCATGAAATAACTGGCCCCAGCCTTCCCCCCCAGTAAAATTGGTCTAGAACCGCCACTGATCAAGAGGCTCTTACTGGTTCTGGGAGAGGATGAGGGTAATTAACAGGACGATGGAGAGGAAGGAGATGACCATGAGCATCATGTAGGCTGCAGGGTCTTCTCTGGTGGCTGCAACTGTTGAAAAAAAATACATCAGAGCTATACTTAATTAAACAGTGGAAGTGCTGGAATCCTGTCATCCTTGAATTTTGAATAAAACAGCCAAAAATGGACAGCCTACCTTTAGCGTACATTGGCTCCCCTTCTCCATCAGCAAACACAGGGTACAATTGGAAGCCAGAGTCCTCTGAGCCTAAAAAATCACCTGCAAACAATACATTGAAATCATGTTTGCTGAGTTTACATACTCACTCTCACCCAAAGAGATCAAAATAAGAAACATTGAAGAGATGATGTTACCTCTCAGGTAGATGGGACGCTTGGTGTAGGGCAGTCTGGCCCATGTTTCACTAGTCCGGCCTTTGTGAGGGTCATAGCCCTGCTGCCTCTGAGGAGACCACTGCACTACCATGTACAGAGGCACTGAGGGAGGGTCCAACAGGCTCCAGGACAGAGACACACAGGTGCTGTTGATGACCAACACACTGAACGAGTGCACACAGCGGCCTGCAGAGAGGGAAAAGAGTTTCTACCAGGTGACGGTTTTTCATATCATTGCATAACTTCAGGAAATCGAAAAATAAATGTACCCTCCATGTATCTTTAACTCAGCTATAGAGAAACAGAACACCATTCTCAGAAAGAAATATCTACTGCTTCTGTGTTTTGACCAACACACTATTAGGATTTGGAGAGAACTGCACGCCCATTGTCTAGCAGCCTGACGGGAAGTATCCAGATTCATGTGTCTGCAGTTTCAGTTTTTTTGTCTGCTGTGGATTAAGCTGCAACAAGTAGTTGACTGACAGACGATAGGATCAACATTAATGCTTTTGCCGACTAAGTTATTTATTAATGGAAAAATGGCAGAAAATCGTGTTTTCACAACCTTTGATATGGAGATTCAGCACTTTTTTTTATTTGTATTGTTGCAGCTCTTAAAGTGAGCTTGGATTTTCACCAAATTCTGAGAGAAATATCTGACCCTCCAAGTTTAGGGCTCAAAGGATTATTTTTAGAAGGAAGTAGTTGCCTCCTGCAGCTCAAAACATTCATGACAAGAGTAATGACAGTGAACAAGAAAAGTAAAGTTGAAGTCTGAAAACATTGAACTTAAAGACGCTAAAAGGTTTTGAAGGGGTTGGATGAATAAATGACGACCTACCACTTGATCAAATGTCAGTGTTAATAAAAAAGTATTGATCACGGCCACTGAAGGTGCCACGCTTTTCTATATACAGATTAGTGTCAAATCAAAAATCTGAATAAACGAGTAGAGAATCATGACAAATACAGATGCTTCAAGAGAAAAGGTGATTCATTAGTTTGCTAAGCTCGATGGGGATTATAAGATACAGTCTGAATCATTACCTACCGTACAAATGTTCGTCGGGCCGAACCACGCCCCTTAGCTGTGATATAATGAGCATATATCACGGCCTGAAGTGAGCTATTGCTTTTATAAAACGGTTACCAAGTGTGGCAATATGAAAGAAAAATACACAATCTAATTTAAATAGTTATTAGTAAATAATGATGTTCAAAATAAAATAGTCCCTCCGTTGCCTTCTGCAAGAAACATAGTGCAAGGTGGTTGCTATGCAACAACACTAACAGCTAGCGAACATATTAGACGGNACTTTTGACCCCCGCAACATATGTGAAAACTCACCAAATTTTGCACGCGCGTCAGAAGTGGTAAAAATTGCGATGTGTAATTGGTTCCGGAACTTTGCGTAAAAAATTGCGTAGGCCACGCCCACTTCCGTTTTTAACGTTAACTCCCCCTACTTCAACTTTCACGTAAACGAACGAAACTCGCTACGCATATCTAGGGTGCGGAGACGAACCAAAAAGCCTCTTGGAGGGGTATAAAATAACGTACAGGAAGTCGGCCATTTTGAATTTGGCGTCCTCCTTTCGTCCTCCGTACGAAATCTATCTTGTCCTAGGGACTTTATCCGTACGACTCGAAATTCCGTACGACTCGAAATTCGTCGGGTAGCTTCTCGAGACATGGGCAATTTAAAGTTATCACGGAAACTTTTTACTTTCGCACGGCGTAGCCGTGATTTGGCGCCAAAGTTCGCGTTCGCTCGATGCTAGGCGGTCCCTCGCCATGGAACACGATGATGTCANGAGTTGCCAATATAGGCGGAGCTCCTTGTTTCTGACGTCAGAGATATTTCAAATCTGGATCCGCCTGTATCAGATCCGTTGCAGCCCCGTATCTCTAAAAACGGGGCTGCAACGGATCTGATACAGGCGGATCCAGATTTGAAATATCTCTGACGTCAGAAACAAGGAGCTCCGCCTATATTGGCAACTCTCCACCTATCAGGGGAATGAGAGGTTGCGTGGCATGGTAACAGCATGGTAACAGCATGGTAACAGCATGGTAACAGCATGGTAAAATGACGCTCGTGCCTCGCCCCCCTCCTCTGCAGCTCATTTGCCACAGAATCAGCCCTTGCAAAAACAGGGCTGGAATAGAGCAAATAGAGCGAAATGAGGCATGGCTAAAATGCATGATCTGTTTGGTATTTTGAAAAAGAAACTTCACAGACATGTTTTATATGGGTATGGCCCTACAATATATTATTAAAATATAGCATGATAGGTCCACTTTAAGGTAACGTCAAAATTGCCCTTAACCTCTTAAACACGTTTTTCAAATATAAATCTTTATTGTTAAAGGTGGGGTAGGTAAGTTTGAGAAACCGGCTCGAGATACACTTTTTGTTATAATCCATGGAATGCTCTTAACATCCTGATAGCAATGAATATCTGAAGTGCTTTGACAACAAATCCATAAAAAAATGTCATCTGTGGAAGCCGTAGCACTGTAAAAAGCACAACCAATCATCTGAGCCGGCCCGGCTAAAATAACTGGATGGCCTACCTGCCTGTCAGCCTTCCATCTGTGCACAAACTTATCTCGTGCCCTCATTGGTCATGTGCGCGTTCATGTGTGTTGGATGAGGGGCTCTGTAAGAAAGTGGCAGATTTTTTCCGGTTGTGTATTTTCAAATTCCAGCACACTCGAGCTGGTTTCTCCAAATATTACCTGCCCCACCTTTAAGTTGGGATAATCCTTCTTGTTCCTGGAACAACTGGAAATGCTGATTATAAAACAGCCAAGTGATTGGGATTGATAGTGAGTGAAACCAGTTAAACAGAGAAACTCAGAACAGTGGGTATGACAACACTCATGACAAAGACATTTGTGCTGAATTTAGCAGTTTTAGCACCTGTTATTTTAATATCAGGTTTTCATGGGGATTTTCACTGTAATCTGCATGAGCCACATCAGCCTTCTATTAGTTTTATATAGGTTTATATTAATAAACGTATGGAACACATGATAACGGCCTTGCATTGTTCCCAGGTCACATGCTGCACCATGTGAACGTCGGACAGTCGGTCAAACAGTGTGCCCACCAGATCCCTGCCATCACCATGGAGGCCAACATCCAGCCAATCACACGCACCGTGCTCCGCGTGCGGCTCGTCATCACGCCTGACTTCCGCTGGCACGACCAGGTAAACATGGAGGACACTGTAACACTGCCATTCTCCTGCTTCTCTTCAGATAATTTTTTTTTATAATAATTAAAAGTCAGTGCCATACTCTACAAGAGTTTATTTTTGTTGCATTTGCCAACCCTCTAGTTTTAACTACAACATAACGATGCACGATTTTTCAGAAAAGTGAATTAAAAGGAATCACGTTAAATGATGATTACAAATCATTTAAAAGACTTGAGTTGAGTAAATATATTATAATACATATAATATTCAATACATAAAAATCCCAAAAGTGTTTGCCCACAATTACAATCAGTCAGTTGTGCATGTAAATAGGATATTGATATTAAAGAATATTGCTATTGCCACTTAACGGTTACTTTTAACCAGGCTTTATATTGTTGCAATGTGGGTGAAATGTCCCTTTGCCGGAGTGATTAATAAAGTCAAGAAATAAATAAAGGAATTGATTGATATTTAACCCGGCATTAATAAGAAAAACTTATTATACAAAAACCGTGTGGCCATAATCAGGGGAGGACATGAGGGAAAATTGATGGTTAACAGATAACGACAAAATGCACTTCCTGCAGAAAAGGCCTGCGAATGCTGTAAACTGTGAACATTTGTGGCTGAAAATGCAGAAACAGCTGAATATTTTATTAGCCGAATGGTAGCTGCAAGGAGAGGTTTTACTTCTAACGATACACCCTCACTTTTAAAATAATTCAAAACTTTACTTTGCAGTTAAAGATTAATATAAATAAAATAAAAAATACTCTATACAGTCATGTCTTTAATCAATAACAGAATTAAGATGCAATAAAAATAAGACAAGGTTTACTCGTTCAATCTGGTTACTAACCGGTGGCACGTTAATCCAAATCTACAGTAACCAGGTTTCTAAAGAGCATGAAAACGTCGAGTCCAATTCCCCACGTAACCTGATAACTCACGATATACTGATCCCTTCAACAATATGTTGAATTGCTTCTCTTGCATTGGAGTCGCGTAAAAATAAAAAAGTCATTCAAAATGTATTTTAAAAAACAACTTAAACTGCTGCATAAAACACAACACAGCTGATTCTCCTTCACTGTAGCCGCCTTGAACACTAGAATCATCTTCGGCGATGTTGTTTTGGGTTGGATCAGCTGTAGAGGAATAGATGCTGCTGTTAATCTGACATCAGCTGCTATCCTCCATGAAAGAACAAGCTACCATCTCCTCACACCTCTACAGGATGTGAGACAACCCCTTACCATCCAGGGCTGTTCCAAGTGGCTGTCTCCTCTTCCTGTCTCCTGATATGCGTCACTACACACACCAACACCAGTGTACTGCCATTCTCACAAGGAGAGAAGAAGAGCAACTCCCCCTACCTTGTTACTCTTACAGCCATGGAATCTCCATCTGTCCTTGGGAGCCTGAATGTCCCACCTCAGGGGGCAGACTGGCCAGAGAGGATCATGGGAAGCGTATTGCTGGAATCTGAGTGGAATAGGAAGCTCATTGTAGCAGGGGAGAATATGAAGATGAATGTTTATGTCCGATTAGCGATGCATGCTCCAATCATGGGAGAGAGGTAACTGAGAGCAGGGGCTTAGCAGTGATCCGGCTGCAGAGCCCGACACATGTCCTGACACAGGACCCCCACAGACCACCCCCACAGTGTGGTCAATACTGTCCTTTATTCTTCTTTAATTCATATAATATAAAATAAAGCATGTACTCTGTGATGCCAAATACACAAATCAGAGGTGCTCAGTAGAAATTCAACAGTGCAGTGTTGGAGCCTTGCAAATATATATCAGTGATGCAAATTAGTCGCTTTTCGGCGCCTCCCGCTTTTTTTAACGCTGCTTTGGTTGACTTGTGTAATTCGTGGAGAACCGACGAGTGTTTCCCGGTTTTGGGCGGGGGGTTCGTCAGTCCGTCCGTTTTGAGACGGCAGGACAACTTTCTCACTTCAAAAAAGAAGAAGAATCTAGATCGCAAATAATATATAAACAAGCGAGTGCCTGTTTTCCTGGCCAAGGGACAGGTTCCATGACAACAACACGAGCGTAACGTGTCTTCACGTGGTTATGTCTCATCTGAAAAGGGAGTGTAAGACTAGACTAGAGTGCTTACGGAGAGCACCGGGAACGCGCTCAGCTCTTCAAATATTGCAGTACCCATAAGGAGCCGTACACATGCTGCAGTGTTTGCGTGCTGTGTCTTTAGTTGTAAGCACAGTGGCGATCTGTTGTTATTAGCATCTTGGTTAGTAGCTCATGGGCTTAACAAATTTAAAAGAGCTTTTCTTACAACCAGGTGGAAGGAGAGCTCGTCTCCTGAGAGGCTCAAATAATCTCGCTCAGTGAGGTTACAGGCACACCCCGATGATATGATCATTATATTATTAATGAGACATTAGAGACTAAAATGAAAAACAGGTATAAAATAACTATTGACAGTAACAAAAAAGTTGTTAAAAATAAGTGATTTGAAATATCCAAAAAGAAAAATCTGGTTTACAGTCTGTTTCAATGGGTGTTGAGAGATGTATCATAGATCTCTCATGTTGCTCTCAAAGTGCCACCAGATTGAATGCTTTAACTTCAATATTTAAAAAAAAATCTCCCCGGGGGAGCGTGCCCCTGGACCCCCCTAGAGGAGGTTAGGTCCCCCCCACTTAAATCATGATTCACCAGGGATTACTAAATTACATTGCACACATCTTGTGGCTCCATATCTTTCTTGTTTCTGGTGGCATGCCACACCGTGCACATGCATGCATTCATGCGCGAGTCATGGTAAGATATCTGGATTAAGAGGTTGCTTTTCTTGCTTACAGCATGAATATATATGTGAAAGTTGTCTTCTCTATTGAAAAGGTCTCCTCTGTGTGTATTTTTTTAATGTCTGTAGGTTGAGTTCAATGAATTTGTACGCCTCGTGAGGATGGTTGTTAATTATGAAAAGTAATATATATTATTCCCCCCTGTTCTCTGAATATTATATACCTTGATACAACACTCGTCCCTATCTGATCTGGTTGAATTATTATAATTTATTTGTCTCTTCCTTTGTTATATTTAATGCTTTATTATAGGCACAGGCCTTTGTCAGTGCTATATTACGTTGTTTTTTCCTTGCTTCGAATAGTTTCTCTCTTTTTTCCCATTACCTGTGTTTGATCACTATATATAATGAGCTCAGTCACTTTGTTGTGCATATTGCATTAATTCAAGGACTGTGGGGAAGTCTTACGCAAGTTAATCAGCCAGGCTACTAAAAACGTTTTATTTCTTTATACTGCCCATACGTTTTTAAAAACCAGAATTGTGGACAGTCATTTTAAATTAAGTAAGAAATTCAGACATACAGATAGTATGGGCGTTCTACCGAATAGACAAAGTGTGTCCCACGGACAAGGAAAAACTATGTTAACAATACATAGCATATTCAGACATAGATATTTACTAGGAATATGTTGGTGGGTCTTATTAAACACAAGGCATTAATGATATAGTGATTAAGCTTAATATATACAGAAACATCATTTTAGGGTACTTTCTATTGGGAAGTAGCTGTCCCAATCTGAATCTACATTTCTGTAAATAACACTTAAAACATTTTAATTTATTTAGTTGAATGGTGCTATTTAGAAGATCTTATGATTACATTCAAACAGAAGTTGGAATATTTAGATTTATGGGTATCATTTTTTAATAAAAAAAACTATAACTCAAAGAAAACTCATGTCCCCAGTTTTTCATGTCACTGCCGAACACGACAGGGTTTTAGTCCAATGGCTGAGGCCTGGTTTTTAGCCACACCAACTGCAATAATTTTTGGGTGACTAGCAGTGACACTGGCATGCCCGTCCCTCATGGCTGGAATGGCAAAGTAAGCTATATCCCATACTTCTTGATCACTAAATCTGTTCCAAAATCTGAAATTGGAGTGTAACCTAAGAATTGGTCACTACCGACACATATTCTCTTCAATTAACTAAACTTTTTCGGTGTTTTATGCAAAGGTATTAGGTTTTTATGTGTGCGTAGAACCTCTTCAAAAGCACGGTGTATGCTAGCCCGATGGTACTTTGCTAGCATTCTTTAGTTATGCTCAAACTTAGCCAGAATCGTCACTAGCCGAACAGTCACTACCGAAAAATGGTTACGTTTCGGGGTAATTGACATGATCGTTCCAGTGTGAAAAATGGAACTGGTACAGCAGGGTAAATCCACCATTTGAATAATTAAAGGTCTGAAAATACCATTCAAACAGAAGTTGGGAATATTTACGATTTATTGTGGGTATCATTTTTAATAAAAAAAAACTGTACTTTCAAAAATCATGTCCCCAGTTTTCATGTCACTGCCGGAACCACAAGGGGTTTTAGTCCAATGGACTGAGCCTGTTTTTAGCCACACCCCTGCATTTGTGACCTTAGGCAGTGACACTGCATCCCTGCCCTCAGTGCTGAATGGCAAGTAGCTATTCCATACTTTGATATAAATCTTTTCCAAAATCTGAAAAAATTGTCGTGGAACCTTAATGAATTGTCACTACCGAACACATATTCTCTTCAATTAAGTAAACTTTTTCGGAGAGTTTTATGCAAAGTATTAGGTTTTTATGGTGTGTAATGCTCTTCAAAACGTAGTTGTATGCTAGGCCATGTACTTGCTATAGCATTCTTTAGTTATGCTTCAAACTTAGCCAGAATCGGTCAATACCGAAACATATGGTTTACGTTTATACGTTTATACGGTTACGGTAATTTGACATGGATCGTTCCGGTTTAGTGACAAAATGGAATCGGTAAGCAGGTAAATCCCACCATTTGGAAATAAATGTGTTGTTAAAGTCTGAAAATCATGTGTTCTACTTTAAAGGTCTCTTATACTATTTGTAGACATATATTATAGGTCTAAATATAATATAAGATACCAACAGATCACCCAATTCTAAGCGCTCATTCCCCTCTATTTCAGCCTGGACTAAAAGTGCTGATTTCTGGGTCAGTAGCTTCAAACATTCACACTTCAACATAAGGCATGTTATGATCAAGATTAAGCAATAAGGTAGGGAATATGACACAATCTTGAGAACAAAATACTGTGGTCACTACGAAAAATGGCATGTTTGTAAAAAATTAAGTAGTATTGAGCTATCAAACTAAATGATATGATACTGATTGTTTAACGCATGTTCAATTTCACAATCATCCAACTCTGGGAATCAATATGATCAGTATTATGCATTTTACAAGAAAGTTTGATTATGATTCTTTATTAATTGATCATAAAAATGAACTGTTGATTAGAATTCCCTTTTATTTTATTTCAATTGTGAAAAACCCTCAAGAAAATTTGTTAAAATCTATTGTACGAGAACGGAAGGTAAACAATCGTAACAGGTTAAAGGTCGGGTAGGTACACAGGCTCGAGATACACTTTTTGTTATATTCTGTGGGAAGCCGTAGCGCTGTAAAAAGCACCACCAATCATCTGAGCCGGTCCCGGCTAAGACAACTGGATGCCTACCTGCCTGTCGCCTTCCATCTGTGCAAAAACTTATCTGTGCCCTCATTGGTCATGTGCGCGTTCATGTGTGTTGGAGCACGGGGCTCTTTATACTTTACTTTCACAGCGCCGCTGCGCCGGAGCCTCGTGGCTGGCGGTGTTTTTGACAGAGATTTAAGAGAGAGAGAGAAAGAGAGACGTCGAGAGAGAGAGAGAGAGAGAGAGAGAGAGAGAGAGAGCCGAGACGAGGAGCGAGGACGAGACGAGAGAAGAGAGAGAGAGGAGAGAGATGGTNGCGCAATGTATTAAAATAATAATAATAACAAATAATCGGTCCGATCTCAATAATGTGCTATTTAACATTGAGGTGGGCTACGCCCAGGGTCACTGCCTTAAATAGCACATTCAGCCGTCATGATTTCCGAACATTTTCTGTGCTTTTGCCGGTCGTTTTCCCTGTTTTTCGCAGGTTTATCGGTCGCTGCACGACCGATTTCAATAGGGTCTTCGCCGACCTAGGTCTCAGACCCTAATTACACCCTTGTGACCTGTTCAATGCCAAACTCCAAATTTGTCATGGTCAATGTGTCTGCTCTATAAATTAGACTGCACCACATTGACTGCCATAATGTTTCATTACTGTGTCTTGGTAAAAGACTAAAATTGAAGTCATATAATTGATATACGTATCAAGTATACCTGCATGTATTTCTGTAAGATACATTTGGATGTTACCCAAAACATTAACAATCATTATTTAATGAACATAATTCCTTAGGTTAAATCCTTGTAAATGCAATTTGGATTTGGATTACATGGAACAAGAGCAGGGGCAGTTCT
>NW_011368144.1:50500-88095 GCF_000735185.1 Notothenia coriiceps | reverse complement strand
ACTGGAACAAGAAAGCAGCGGAGAAGTAACGGGGCAGAAACCCTCCTTTTTACACAGCGGTCCAGACATAAACACCAAACGGCAAAACGTATTCAGTGTACAGTTCCTTTGGCATTATGGCAGGGATATCTAAATACTTTCCAAGGTTTGACATAATGAATTGTGCTACTTTTAAAGCAAGCAACGATGTTTTGTCAAATCTGTAATCAAAGAGGTCCGCAAAAACGCTATCAACCAATCAGATTGCTTGATTTGACTTGTCAGTTTTATAAATATATTTACATTTCTTCCGTTACGAAACAAACTTACAAAGCATAAAATGGAAACATTTAAGATTAACTTCGACCTCCGGGGGGGTCTTACTATAGTATGGAGGAGTGGATTGAGCAGTGCCTATCTCCAGAAAAAAAGCACCTAAACGACGACATGCAGAGCTACGTGAAGAGCAGGTAGACCAACTGGAAAAGTACCGCCATTCAAAAGCTTTCTGATGCGGGTCTTGAAACAAAGCAGAGAAATTATGACCGTTAGTGGCCACAGGTGCGAAAGCTCTCTCCAGACCTACTGGAAGCCAAATCTCGGGGACCGGAGAAAGTGGAGCAATATTCTCGCCACGCCAAGCAACAGCCTCAAACAACCTCAACCTATACAAGTGACCACGTAAGCCATGCTACTGATGCTGGACAGTTTTTCAGTGGATGCACAATAAACAGCAACATACACATTAATGTAAANCCTGTAGCGTGTTCTCTAACACAGAAAATACCTCCCCAAAACGCCTCGTTGGAGATACGTCACTGTCCATTGATTTTTCCGGGTAACGCATGATGTCGTTGACATCATGCGTTACCCGGAAAAATCAATGGACAGTGACGTATCTCCAACGAGGCGTTTTGGGGAGGTATTTTCTGTGTTAGAGAACACGCTACAGGGTGTACTTTGAGGGTTTGTGACTCTGCAGACCGTTTACATGCATAAAAACCTTCATAACACAGAAGGGGACGGGTAATAACCAGAAAAGCATGAAATGGGACCTTTAATAGTTTGGAATGGAATGGTACAGAGGAAAAAAATATGTAAAATGTTGATATATACACACACACAAAAAAAAATAACTTCAGATCATAAGCAGACTTACCCTTATACTGTATTATAAATGTCTCATTACACACATAGTGTTTTATTTTTTGCACACAAAAAAACATTACAATTAATCTCAATATTCATATTTATATTTAAATGCTAAATGAAAAAACTGAGCTGTATTTAAAATAGTTTAATAAGTGTACTGGAACTATATTGGCATCAAATCTGAAGAAGCCTGTGTTTTTGATATAAACATAGTTAGGTACTGCACAGAGCTCCGGGGATGAAACTGTCCCTGAGTCTGCCGGTCTTGGTCCAGGTTCTGGTGGCTCAAGTGTTTCCAGTCCTCTCAACCCCCGTCTGTCTCTTGTCTCTATAACAGGGGACTCAAATCTACGATGCCAAGCGTGGGACCCTGGTGGATCTGGGCATCCTGGACGTCATGCAGATCTTTGGACGTGCAGGTCGTCCGCAGTTTGACAAGTACGGTGAGGGCACCATCATCACCACCCACGACAAACTGAGCCACTACCTGACCCTGCTCACCCAGCAGAACCCCATTGAGAGCCAGTTCCTGGACAGACTGGCCGACAACCTGAACGCTGAGGTCAGTCCTAGAGTGACCTCATCACAGATCTAGTGTGTGTTTTACCAAGACAGAAATCACCTTCGGGGGTTTTTCAGCCCTCATTACATCATATCATTAATTACAACGTGACCTAAAAAATGTAAGTCAAGACAAAATAATGAGTTAAATGTATTAAAAAAGAAGCAATAAAATAAATGTAAGATAGTAGCTGTAGTTTGTTTGTTGATGTGTGATTATATATCATGTCCTATGGAGTTTGTCATTCATAATCTGATAAAGGCTTCATTGTGAGCACATTGTCAGACCTGTTCTGTTTGGATGACAAACACATGGATTTTTTTCAAATGCAACTCTCTTCCCACTGTTCAGTGCCACGAACAGATTCATCTCAAGACAGTCTTCAGTCTGACCAGTGTGATGGTCCAAAGCATGCTGTAGAATTAAATAGTCTCACAGTTAGGAAGAGTAGAAGAAAAAAAAAAGTTTGTGTTGAGACTGCAGTATCTGGAGTGTCCACTAGATGGAGACAGAGACTGATGTGTTGCTCTCTCCTGACTCAGATCGCTCTGGGGACCGTCACCAATGTGGAGGAGGCTGTGAAGTGGCTCAGCTACACCTACCTGTTCGTCCGCATGAGGGCCAACCCACTGGCATACGGCATCAACCACAAGGCCTATCAGGTCAGGGGTTCTATGTGTCTGTCTGTCTGTCTGTCTGTCTCTCTGTCTCTCTGTCTGTCTATCTGTCTATCTGTCTATCTGTCTATCTGTCTATCTGTCTGTCTGTCTGTCTGTCTGTCTGTCTGTCTGTCTGTCTGTCTGTCTGTCTGTCTCTCTCTCTCTGTCCGTCTGTCCGTCCGTCTCTCTGTCTGTCTGCCTCTTTCTGTCCGTCCGTCCGTCTGTCTGTCTGTCTCTCTGTCCGTCCGTCTCTCTGTCTGTCTATCTGTCTCTTTCTGTCCGTCCGTCCCTTTCTGTCCGTCCGTCTGTCTGTCTCTCTGTCTGCCTCTTTCTGTCCGTCCGTCTGTCTGTCTGTCCGTCCGTCTGTCCAACAGGGGAGATTCAGCTCTTCACTCTTGTCTTTTTGAAATGAACAAACGCACAAACAGGACCTATAGACAGGCAAAAATACAGAGATGGCAGAGCGAAGGGCCTGCCAATGGGAGCAGTTGAGGGCCTTGCTCAAGGACATCTCAGCAGTGCCCAGCAAATGAATTGGCACCTCTCCAGCTACTAGTTCACATGCTGTATATTGATCTTATCTGGGCTTGAACTGGCACCCTTCAGTTTCAAAGCCTAGTCCCTACAGACAGAGCTACTATTCACCTGTCTATACCTGGTCTAATACCAATGAACTCATTTATAGAAACCAATAGCATTTTAAAAGGTTAAAAGAACAAGGTGGCAACAAATATTCTGATGATCCCATTTTTTTATTCTTAAGTACATTTTTCTCTCCTGAATTCATGAACAGGTAAAACAACATTTTTGCCGGTATAATATTTTTTATGGGGTTCATTTTGTTCTCATTAGTGGAAAGAAAGACCTAGCTAGCTATAACCTTTTTATAACTTATTTTTTTATATGTTTGGTGAAAGATCAACAATCAACATCAGGATTTTTGACGGTCACTGCAGTTATGTAAAATTGTTATCCAATTTCAATCTAATATCACGCTTAACTTAATTGTGACCGTTACTGCCACTCGTGTTTTCATATTTCAAAGGTTCTAATTGTATTATTTGAAGTTATTTCTGCTATAAAAAATACAGTTGTTTATCGGTGTAATTAAAAAACAGTAATTGCATAAACAGCAGGTTTAAGTGCAGCCTTACAAAGAAAAGAGAAACCAATATGCAACACGGACTTAACATATCTTAAAATAACAGTGGTGTTCACATGTTTCAGATGGACCCCTCCCTGATGCTGTACAGGAAGGAGCTGGTGGTGGAGGCCGGCAGGAAGCTGGACAAGGCCCGCATGATCCGCTTCGAGGAGCGCACCGGGTACTATGCCTCCACCGACATGGGCAGGACCGCCAGCCATTTCTACATCAGATACAACACCATCGAGGTACACTCACTGCTCCATCACATACTACACCATCAGATACTACACTCACTGCTACATTACATTACATGTTACTTGTTAGACGCTTTTATTAAAAGCGACTTCCATACTCAATACTGTGGGCAATCCCCACAGGAGCAATTTGGGGTGAAGTGTCTTGTCCAGGGACACAACGACACGCTGACTGCAGTGGGACTCGTTTTCATCAATCAAACTTTGCATCACTGTGTCAGACATAATGACATGTCCTAATTAAAACTCTATTAACTTGTTATATATGTTTCCCCCTCCTCTGAAGACCTTCAATGAAATGTTCAACTCTCAGAGGACAGAAGCAGACATCTTCAGCATCGTGTCCAAGGCTGAGGAGTTTGACCAGCTGAAGGTGAGAGGTCATCAGCTTAAGTCAGAGCTTCAGTCAGAACTTCAGTCAGAGCTTCAGCCAGAGCTTCAGCCAGAGCTTCAGTCAGAGCTTCAGTCAGTCTTCAGCCAGACCTTCAGCCAGAGCTTCACGGTACGTCCACATGGCAGCGTCACGTTGAAGCTTGCCGGTGGGCGAGCTTCAACGGCCGGTGTCGTGTGGATGTACCATCGCGTGCTTCAACGGAGACGCTTCCCATCCACTTTGAATGGGGTGACATCACGCTTTGCCGAACTGCATTGTGGTTCCGTCACGTCACTTTTGCCTCTGTTGCTCGCTTCGAAAGTTGAGAAAAGTTCAACTTTTCAAGCGTCGACGGAAGTGCCAGCCAATCAAACCATATGCCAGTACAAGCACTAGCCAATCAAACCGTGTGCTTGTGTGTCCGGGGCGGGAGATTAATGTGATTGGTTGTTGGTCCACGCCAGACACGCCCACCGGCAAGCTTCAACGTACCGTTAGTCAGTCAGAGCTTCAGTCAGAGCTTCAGTCAGAGCTTCAGTCAGTCAGAGCTTCAGTCAGAGTTTCAGTCAGTCAGAGATTCAGTCAGAGCTTCAGTCAGAGCTTCAGTCAGAGCTTCAGTCAGAGCTTCAGTCAGTCAGAGCTTCAGTCCAAGCTTCAGTCCGAGCTTCAGTCAGTCAGAGCTTCAGTCAGAGCTTCAGTCAGAGCTTCAGTCAGGCAGAGCTTCAGTCAGTCAGAGCTTCATTCAGGCTCTGAGGTCTCTACAGCATATCTCATCCGTAGTCCTGGTTCTGATCCAAAGTATTGTGTGTGTGTGTGTGTGTGTGTGTGTGTGTGTGTGTGTGTGTGTGTGTGTGTGTGTGTGTGTGTGTGTGTGTGTGTGTGTGTGTGTGTGTGTGTGTGTGTGTGTGTGTGTGTGTGTGTGTGTGTGTGTGTGTGTGTGCAGGTGCGTGACGAGGAGCTGGAAGAGCTGGACCAGCTGCTGAGTAACTACTGTGAGCTGCCGGCTGCGGGGGGGGGTGGAGAACGGCTACGGGAAGATCAACGTGCTGCTGCAGACCTACATCAGCCGGGGGGAGGTGGACAGCTTCTCCCTCATCTCTGACCTGGGCTACGTGGCTCAGGTGAGGGACAGCACACACACACTTCAATATATCAGATATTTCATAATAATAATATAATGTTTTAGTGTATGTTATTTAAAACATTAACCTGGTTAAACAAAGATTTAATAATTCCAATAAATATATATTTATACTATAACATAAACTAATAAATATATTAAAACATTGTTTAAGCCATGCTTTCACTTTGAACTTAAAGGTCCCCTATTATACTGTTTTTCATCAATATATTATAGGTCTCAGATATATACAAAACATGTCTCTGAAGTGTTTGGCTCAAAACATCAAACAGATCACTGCAGCATCCCATAATCCCCTCTGTTTCAGCCCTGTTTCCAAAGTTCTGATTCTCTGTCTGTTACTTTAGNTTACAGCTATGTGCCGGTTTTTGACTCATTGCACTGGACCATGTATGCAAGGCCTCTATTGATGGTTGCTTGGCCCCTCCCTCTTTTCTAATGTTTATACTGTGGTATAACCCCTCCATAGCGTATGTGCCCTTTTGTCGGGACCCCTGGAGGGTATTGCCTGCTGATTAATTGCTTCCAAAATGAGTCTGTTTAAGGCGACTCCGACGTTTACGGAACCCCTCCATTATGGGCCTTTGTTAACGCCCATCTTTGGCTCTCAGCCTTGTCGCGGGACTATGCTAACCAGTAGACCGAGGGGGGGGGGCGTGGCTTTGCGGAAAGGTCAATTTATGACTGGTCCCATTTTTGGTGACATTATTCTCTTCGTTCAGCTTCAGTTACTATAGCTGGGCCCTCTGGTGAATCAGGTAGCTGGGACCGCCCTGGACGTCCAACAGCCTCCTCTTCTCGCAGACACGAGCTTCTTTTTTTAACTCTCTTCACTTCCACACTAAACTGAAACTTAGGCTCGTTCGGCAAGGATTCTTTATTGGGAAATGTTATTTTATAAATATAATCAAGTATGAAACTAATGAAAAAAATTATAAAAAATATTAAAAAAAATTAATTATGTAGTATATTTAATGTGAAATTATTTGTTAGAATATCTTTAGGCCTCACAGAAGGGGCCTAGGAGGCCCTTGGATCGCCGTCACTATAAACAATGTACTAAATGTCTGAGTAGGCCCTTATCTCGTAACATCCCATTCTGTCCACCCAATCGTCTTTACTCTCAATGACTTGTCAGGCATTTGTTAACATAGATAACTTGATCAGGACTAACAGGATTGCTGCAAGCAATTACTATATTCTCATCTGTTATCCTTTGATTTTTATTCAGCGCTGCTTTATAT
Source organism: Notothenia coriiceps (assembly GCF_000735185.1). Taxonomy (NCBI): domain Eukaryota; kingdom Metazoa; phylum Chordata; class Actinopteri; order Perciformes; family Nototheniidae; genus Notothenia; species Notothenia coriiceps. The sequence continues at coordinate 81,584 of NW_011368144.1, read as the reverse complement.
CACTTTTTTTTATTTGAATAATAAATGCCATAAATTTGATGTTTTTTTTATATCATATCAAACTTTGGAAAAAACTCTTATGTGCCCGCGGAAACGTAAATAAAACAGCCATTGGGTTGTTTTTAAATCGGAGAAATATATTTTATTTTGTTAAGAAACAATAAAGACAAGATTATAATATACTCTAATTATTCTCCTCCAAACGTAATATAATTATACAGTTGGCAAGAAAAGTATGTGAAACCTTTGCGAATGTACCTGGATTTCTGCCATAAGTTGCGTCATAAAGATGTGTTCTGATCTGCACGGTTTGAAGTTTGCAAAGAGCCACCTGTATGCTTCCACAGCCCTACTGGGGCCCAAAATATTCTGTGTGGACAGATGAAACCAAAGTGAATTGTTTGGAAGGACACACAATGCTATGTGTGGTTTTGAGAAAAAAAAGCCACAGCCCACCAACATCAAAAACCTCATTTCCCACTGTGAAGTATGGTAGAAGGGATCATCAATGGGTTTGGGGGCGCTGCTTTGCTGCCTCAGCGTGGCCTGGACAGATTGCCATCATGGAAGGAACACACAACGCTATGTGTGGAGAAAAAAAGGCACAGCACACCAACATCAAAACCTCATCCCAACTGAGAAGTATGGTGGAGGGAGCATCATGGTTTGGGGCTGCTTTGCTGCCTCAGGGCCTGGACAGATTGCCATCATCGACAGAAAAATGAATTCTCAAGTTTATCAAGACATTTTGCTGGAGAACTTAAGGCCATCTGTCCACCAATTGAAGCTCAACAGAAGATGGGTGATGCAACAGGACAACGACCCAAAGCACAGAAGTAAATCAACAACAGAATGGCTTCAACAGAAGAAAATAGGCCTTCTGGAGTGGCCCAGTCAGAGTCCTGACCTCAACCCAATTGAGATGCTGTGGCATGACCTCAAGAGAGCCATTCACACCAGACATCCCAAGAATATTGCTAAACTGAAACAGTTTTGTAAAGAGGAATGGTCCAAAATTCCTCCTGACCGTTGTGCAGGTCTGATATGCAACTATAGGAAACGTTTGTTTGAGGTTATTGCTGCCAAAAGAGGGTCAACCAGTTATTAAATCCAAGGGTTCACATACTTTTTCCACCCTGCACTCTGAATGTTTACATGGTGTGTTCAATAAAAACATATAATTGTTTGTGTGGTTTTAGCTTAAGCAGACTGTGTTTGTCTATTGTTGTGACTTAGATGAAGATCCGAACACATTTTATGACCTATTTATGCAGAAATCCAGGTAGTTCCAAAGGGTTCACATACTTTTTCTTGCAACTGTACTTCCCTCTTAATGTCCCTTCCTCTCTGTGAGCAGGGGCCCTGAGTTTGGGGCTCGAGGAGGGGGCCTCTCTGCAGTCAGGTGCCATGGAGCTCCCCTGGCAGGATGAGCTGTGCTGTGACTCACCCTCAGCCCACCTCACTAAGGAGGGAGAAAGCACACACACACCGGAGACAAACCGCTCTGATTCAAACCCCCCGCACCATCCCCTCTGCAGCTTCAGGAGCTCCACAACCAGATCACACCCTCCTGATCCCTCTGGAGGTGAGAGTTCATTCAATACTGGTATCCAATATGTTTATTAAAAAAGCAAAAACGTATGTGAGTTGCTTTCATCCTGGTTGACAAGACCCGGTTGAAAGAGTTAGTGCACGGGAATTAATATATCTCACTCAATATCTGTATTTTCATATATTGAAATCAAGTATGAACAAATGAATATCAAACTCTGCCAGTCAGGATTCTCAATGGCTGATCAAATTAACATCAGGCTTCCAATCCAAACTAAGGATAATCTAATTTTTTTTTTCAGTGAGTCTGGTTTTGTTTAACAAGCTGTACTGACTGTTTTGCATTATATCAACTGACATGCAGTGTGGCACCTTTAGGTCCCTTCCTTCATTTTAATCCAGGGCTTTGTACACTGCGTCGGTGTTACATGTCTTCAGAAAGACAATTAACAGACACATTATTAAACTAGCCTTTTTTTATGCATCAAGGTAGCAGATTAATAAGACCGACAGAGACTCAGAACGATTCTCCATACATTCAGATGCTTAATCTTTTGTTGGGAGAATTTTTAACTTGCCACATGAAAAATTCAGTGACAGGTTTTTAGGGGCTCCTGAGGTATAATATAGACTTGGTCCCAAATGCAGATAATAAAATAGAAAGCACATTTCTACTGCTTAGGAATCACTGCATTGGCACGTCAAGTCTGAGTTGGATGTAAATCATGATGTGCTGAAACATCTTATATCAAATAAACTATAATGATACCGCACTAGCTATATACACTGAAACTAAAGCTGTTTTTATACAATTTAGAGGTATCCTTTGAAACTTCAGAGGTGTTACACATCCGTATTTTGATGAGTGGGTCCCCATATTGTTGGCACACAGTTTCATGCTTGACATCAGAAAATAAGTATAGGAGAACATTGAGCCCTGTCCGTTTAAAAGCAAACATGAAGGTAACACACTTTTCATTCCAAGTAGCAACAGGGTGGTTGTGTAATGTGGCTCATCAGAACAAACAGCAGGGTGTGTGAAGGAGCCTCACGATTCACCATTCTTCTTGCAGTGTCATCACTTGTCACTGATAGATGTGCCTCCAAAGATCAGCCTGACAGATTCATTACACTTTAAGCTTGCTCCCCCTCCTCCCTCTGATCAGCACAGCATTAAACTATCCGTTTCATATTCATCTGGGGAGTTGTTCAGCATCACTGTGTTCTCTAGCAGGAGGAGAAAGTACGCAGGTCTTTAAGTTTAAAGAGCAAATGGGGGGCCTTTCCAAGTGAGTCATAATTATAAAGTGCTCTCTTGATATTATCAGCGTGGAGATGGAGATGAGATTATATTGAGAAAGGAGAGGGAGGTGTGGAGGATTTGTTTGTTTTCATCGATCTGTGTGGTGCAGGGGGACATTTGAATCAATGGTGATTAGCTGAGACCTTCAAGATTCATCCCCAAGCAATGATGATCAAATGGAGAAGTTGTAGACATACTCCTTATATGCCTCCTTTCTGCTTTATGAGTCAGGTATGACACAGCTCCCAAAGGTCCCAGAGCGTTACGCTCATTCATATTCTTCGGTTAGCCATATTCATTTTATTTATCATTCTGTTGGTTTAAGTACCAAATTGTCTTTAAGATAGGTGTGGGTTAATAACGTGAGAAGGCTGAGATTGAACAAAAGAGCTTTTTTAAATAACAATTTATTTTATAGAATAAAACGTTTTGTATAAGCATTCCTGGTTACGTTTTGTCCTTATTCAACCTACAAACATGAATACACATCCTTTCCTGAGCTTAAGCTTGCTGAACATGTGTAAACTGCGCTACTAATGTCAGTTAGTGTGCTAAATAGCTTTTCAGCTGCAGGACTTTGCAACAGTGTGCAAGCGGATCTGTTAATGTCCCTTGGGTCCGGTTAGATGCTGATGGAAACTTTACTCTTTAATGCTACTGAAAACACACCCATGACATGCTGAAGCACATCTGTGTTTACCTCATCTCTAAAAACACTTAATATTCTTTTAGTCCACTACTTTGGACCAGCCGGAAATATCTTAACACACATTTTAACAATACTAATGTTGTGCAAAACGTGTGACATTCCCATAATTCCCAGGTCTACCTTGTATTAAGTGCTTATTATGAAATGTCAGCTCAAAAGCTACATTCAGATAATAAAAATGGTAAACGAAACCTACTGCTCAAAAGCGTGTATGAATACTTTATTTATATTCTGCCAATAGATCCCCCAAATCCCATGCACTGGTCCTTTTTTAATGACGTTTCCAGACAGGAACCGTACCTCAGCATGGATGCTTGCAGCTCTAATATTTCACTGTTCTCAGAATATGAAGCTAGTCTGTTTCTCAGAAGCCCTTATTTGAAGGTCACAGTCAACAAGTGTAAATCACGTGGAGATGTCTCTCAACGTGCTCCTAACGTGCAAATCTGATTTCTTGTCAGGCACCTGTTTGGACATTCTGTGCAAAATTGATGAGAACTGGGAAAATCTAATATGTGAACTTCAGTCACACGGCCCACCATCAACCACAAAGGCTGCTGGTGTCATGGCAATTAGCTTACAGAGTGTGTCGTAAGTATGAAACTTCACCATTTCTGTGTGTGTGTGTGTGTGTGTGTGTGTGTGTGTGTGTGTGTGTGTGTGTGTGTGTGTGTGTGTGTGTGTGTGTGTGTGTGTGTGTGTGTGTGTGTGTGTGAGATCTGTTTCCCTTCTGCTCAGTGGGGGGCTAAGTATGCTGTGTTTATTTTGATCAGCAGTGGGGGAAACTGCATGATATAACAGGCTCCAGGCCTTTTTTGTTGCGGGATAAAGAGGACAATTCACCCCTGATCTCACACACTTTTGATAGGCCGGACATTTTTCAGCTTTTACATCTTGTACACTGCTCAGTTTTCGCTAAGTCAAAAAACATTTGAAAAAATGATTTCACCTCAAGGTCCATTTATTAACTGTTCTTTAGCTTCCAATCATGTCACACAATTTTCATTAGTACATACAATTGCACAGGTATGTACAGTAATGGTTGAAAGACTTGCCTTCAATGTTAATAACAAATTATACAGTATTTTTACTTTTGTCAGGTCGAAGAAAGAGGAGAATGATGGGAATACACCGTATGATAATCCTGTGATCTGCAAGGCGGAGGTTCCATTTATGTGCTCGGTTGTTCTTGACGCTACGACAAGCTTTGTTACCGTGGTAACTGTCAGCCTTAACGACGCCATCTCTCCCTCAGTTCTTCTCAGAATTCCTCCCCGACCTGGTAAGAGGAAATGTCTTTGTTTTATATCAGTAGGAAGTTGTAAGAGTCTGTTGTGGTGGAGGCATATACTGTACATTTGTTTTCTCTATGAACTTTAGGCCTTGCAGCTTTTTATGAAATGCATCTCTAAGGAGTAATCCTTGTTTTTTACCTTAATTAGAAAACTTTTGCTCTGCCGTAGCTACAGTTATGTTTGTGCTGCAGGTGTTGCATTGTAATGTATGAAATAAGTGCTATTGCACCTAATACAAATGTAAAACTGAATACTAGTAATTCACAGACTACCTACAAAATGGGTTTAGGCAAGTTCTAAATGATGGTATTGCCCAGTACACAATCTGGCAACATTAAACTTGTTCTTAACTGTTAAACATGTGTGAGGCATTATTTATTTATTATTAGTTTAGAAACAAAAACAATTGTAAAATAATAGTAATAATCAACTATTTGGTTACAAGTCATACATTATATTCAAAGTGTTCCTTATTAGAAAGTGGTACTGAGAAAAGCTTAACGTATTTGTTAAAACTGTGTGCTGCAATGCTGCATTGGGCACTTACTTGTATTATCGTTTAATCAGCCCAAGGGTCCGAGGTGAAGTCAACAAATGGTGTCGGGTTTTTAAAACTTCAAAACATGCAGCAATATAAGACCAAGAAAAACTGTTTACAATAGGGACCCTTGACATCATCAAATACTTTGCGTTAAGTCGATAAAAAAATGCTTGAATTATCATTAAAATTGTTAAAATGTCTTGCTCTAATTAATTGTTGCCGCTCTGAGGTTCATGCGTGTCTTTTTTATTTTCTGCCTTTTTAGATGATTTTTCCTAAGTGGTGCAGCTTTAGAGTATTTAACAGTGTTGTCAATTTGCATAATGAAAGGACATGCTTCATTATTTACAATAGATCTTTCTTCCTCTGTAACCATGAAAGTAAGCTCAAATTACTGAAGACTTTGTATTCAAATGTGATGAGGTTAGCGCTATGAAAAGAAAAGGGCAATTTCCTGTCTACCAATAGAGGGTAACATGTTTAAATAAGTCCTTACAGTACCTTCAGTGGTGGAAAAAAAGAAAGCCATTCTTTTAAATGATGTGACAGCAGTCTGGAAAATACATTATTCAGCTATTATTACTGTTTCTCTCCCAGTAGACATGTTTTATGAGACTCAATTGTCTCTTGTATATTTGTCATAATTCAACTTGTCTCAGTGAGTGACAGTAGATACAAGTCTGGGAGCTGGCCTCTAATATACACCTGTAATGATCAATAAGTCTAAATATTAAGCTTAATATACTGCCAAGAATAAATCATTGAATATTCAAAATATCCAACTGTATGTTTTGATTCAAAATCCACTTATTATTGGCTGACATTGAAGTGCATACTTTTCTTGCACTATGCAAGACTGAAAAGGTAAAGTGATTTTTTTTGTCAATATTTTTTACTAAATCGTGAGATGGATCTAATTTATTTTGATAATCCTGCCATAAGGAAGGAAGAAGTGAAGATGGGTCTTTATGAAGATAATAGTAATCACTGCAAAGGTCGCCTTTAGATGGGGAGTGCTGTTATATCATGGTTAATAATCTGTATTAAGTGACCTTAAATGCTGCAGAGCTTACTGTATCTTTAAATCCCAAACACATGCAAACTCAGATATTTTAATTTTAAGAGCAATATGTTGAAAATCCTTCTATTTCATATACAGTTCTAATAATCCATAGGATTTACAGGACATTATGATTAGCAGTAAACTGATCCTGCTGTGATGTCCTTCTGTTTGTGAGAGAATCTTTTATTTTTCTGTAGTGAGACCGAGTCCTCCAGTCAACCTGTCACACATCCAGACCATTAAGGCAGAACTGATACTGCAGTGGGACGACCCCCCCCACTCTGATACCGGTCGGCTGAGATACGAAGTCCGGCACTCTCCTAACACCACTCACCCGGCCTGGCAGGTAACATTCCGCTTTGATACAATATGCTCTTCTATCCAAGAAGTGACACCTTGCAAGAGTCTGCCACTGCACCCACTGAAAGTCATTTGATCTAAAAGCATTTGTAGCTTTTGATAATAAGGCATCTTTCATAAAGGGTCCATAAACATTTTTTTTTTGTTGCATTTTTGGTTCTTACAAATCACTTTATAGCTATTAGTAAGAACATTTGGATGTATGAACAAATGTTAATTAAGGTTTTGAGTGAAGGATCAAACTGTTTTACAACCTATCAACCCAACAATTGTTTTTATTATTGGCTTTACATAATATATAAATCCTCTGCAGCCACCAGTTACGAATTATCATTTTTTCTTAAGATTGTCTGATTGGATGTGGTACCAAAATGTCACTATTTAACTTTGAACAAAAAACAAAACTGGCTCAGTGATCAGCTTCATGCTTTCATTTAGTTTCAAACAGAATGTATTTGGTGGAATTTGCAAAGTATGCAAGATAAGCTTCAGAAAGAGAAGATAAAAAATACTGTGGATCTTGAAGAACTCATAGTCTATTGATAAGGTTGTTAAAGAGAAACTTTCACAAGTTAGTTTTAACCTCGAGTGAGTCATACATACACATACTGAATTGCCTTTCACTGCAACAGTAGTGCTTTCACGCAGTGAACCTTTCCACTAACAAGACATCGTGTTTATGTAGTGCGACGTGCCAACAGCCAGTCGGTTTTAATAGCCTCACAGAGCGCGCTCAGCATTAAACATCGTACTTAGTGTTCAGCAGTGGATCATAGGCTCTATGATTCATCCAGTCTGTAGTTCTTCTGTTTAAGACTCAAATATACAAGTAAAATAATATGTTCTCTCTTAACCCTCTATAAGAAGCTGTAGGTACCTCTTAAAGTAAGGTATAATGGTTTGAGAACTGTGTAGCAATGGCCATAATGTTTACATCTTATGATTTGGGAATCAACTTGAGCACCTTTCACTACCACACCTTCGATTTCATCCCAACCTCAGTTCTTAAACATTAGACTTGAGCTGAATAGCTACATTTCATCAAAGGAAATGTTCTCTTAGTTTTTCTCAAAGGACAACAATGTTTTGAGCCATTACAGCAGTTTTCTTTGTTTTAGCTTCAGTTTTTATTTACAATAATAACCCGGTGTGCAGGTGGTGTCTGTGCCAGAAGAGCCCAGGCTGTCTCTGGAGCTGAAGCCCGAACTGACCTACACCATCCAGGTCCGCTCCTCCGGCCTGGACAAGCCTCCACTGTGGAGCGAGTGGAGTGAACGTCACCACATCTACCTGTACTGTAAGCACCATTTCCTTACCGCTAGATAGAGACATACAAGGTGATATTTTTGATCTTGTACTCTAGTTCAAACTGAAAGTGTTGTTACATTATTACAGATGTTAGATGGGTTTTGTTGATGTTATGGAGAAGTTGCAGGCAGCTTAATACATGTATGAATATTAAGTAGCTGACATAATTTTACAATTACAATACCTGTTTGCATAAAAAACATAGTCTTTGTTGTGTCACTCTTATCACATCAGTTGCTCTTTGTTAGTTTGCGTGTTGTTTCAGAACTGACACAGCTGAACTGAGCTGAGAGGTTATCTGGGTATGTGTAGGCCCTTAAATCAGGATGTGAGATTACATTTTCTTTTTGTTTGCAAAGAGTTTGGCTAACTAACATTTTGAAACCGTCTGTGGTTCAACTGCTACGATCCAACACACTGTGGTAGATTTCCACAAATGACCTCATTATCTCTCAGGAAGATTTATGTTAATGCTAAACTATTCAAATGAAGGCAGCTCATTAGCTATTAATGAGGAACTCGTTCCAGTGTGGTCCACGTCAATAGACTGTGAACCAGAGGATCTCTAGGCTAGTTACAAGCTACAAATCATGTGGGGTGACACAGTGTTGCTTTACCAATAGGTAAATGCTAAACATGTGGCCAACAAGCCGAACATGAAGCTATTGAAAGGATGAATCTAAGAGTTGAGAAATTAGACAAAGATTTTTGTACACTTTGAATTATCTTTTCAATCAGAAACTATAAATAACTCACACTTTGTTTTCTGCAATATCAGGCTGCTAATTAAAATGTGAACATCAGCAGACCAGTAGTGGGCAGCGCCAAGGGTTTGTCATTAGTGTGTGAGCATATCTGCTATAACTATTTTGTGTACATATGCATGTGTATGCGTTGCTGTTTACAGAGTGTTGCTCCTCTCTGTATCACATGAGGAAAGCTGACCCTGTTGCAAAAACATGTCCGTGTGTCAGGTTTTAAAGTTTGCAACTCTGAATAATTTCACTGAAACGAGCTTCAGAAACATTACTTTACTGCAAATGAAATACTGAAAGGGATAGAAAAGCAGCAAAGTTTTGGAAAGTTTTTCAATAAGCGCTGTTAGCAATGTGTCATTCATTTTGTTTTCCTTTTGACTCCATGAAGATGTTTTCTTAGGCTGCATCTGAGGGGGTGGTTAGAGGACAACTCTTTACGCAGGTTCCATACAAAAAAAGTTTTCAAAATCCCAGTTTTTTTTTACTTTTGTAGAAAAGATATGAAAATGAGTCAGGCAATTGTTCACTGAAGGGTTTTTGTTTTGCCTCTTCTTTGTTACGTTCGACATCCATTTGCCTTCGGGTTTTCAACTTTGAGATTTCAATGACATTTATATAATAAGAAATGTCGTAAGAGAGATCCTGTTAATCACAAAAAGTAAAAAGAACAAACAAACAATATCGTGATGTTTTTGTGTGTGTGCAGCGGTGAGCTACATCCCTCAGACAGTTGTAGCACGGTCTGGGGAAAATGTCACGATGTATTGTGTCTTCAACGACCACAGCATGAATGCCAGCACGGCCACATGGATGCTCAACTTGAACCCCAATCAGACGCTTAATCGTAGTCTGTACCATCCGCTCAACCAATGGGTAAGGAACAAACATTTTCCTTCCAGGTTTTGTGTGTTTCTGGGAACATTTCCAACTAGTTTAATGACTTCCCTGTGTATTTTAAGAGAAGTCAATGTAAATTACAATTATTTTTATCTTTTCGTTCCCAAACCAGGTGAGCAAAATCACATTTCGTCCTTCAGAGACTCAGATGTATGCAGTGCTGCAGTGCAAGACTAAGAACTGGACCCAGGCACAAAGCCGGATCTATGTAGAAGGTAAGCCTTTTTGCGCGTTCACATCAAAGGTAAATATTACAGAAAAGAAACTCCATCTTTAGAAATCGTATATTTGCAGTATACGACATTGATGAGCGTTTCCTGTTGCGATTGTCGAACATCAACATATCCCCTCTGATCTTTTTGAAGTTCCTGAAAGTCCCTGTGTGGACAAAGGCAGGAAAGAGAGTGGTGACATGCCACAGAACAACAATGTGAACCAAAATAACCCCAGTACTCAGAGGCTACTTCAGGTGAAGTTTGTTATTGTGTATTTCTCTGTGTGTGTCCTAGGAGCATACATCAAAATAAACTGTGAAACCAGTGGTGATATCGATGCTATGGAATGTAGCTGGACGAACACGCTGTACACTAACCCTAAAATCAGATACCGGTAAGCTGGCATTTTACATTTTACAGTTACTGTCTCCATGGATGTTTTTGCAAGCTATGGCATTGTTAATGAAACATCTGAAGTCTGTGTGCTGAATCACACATTTCCTGGACAAAGTGTACCGGACATTTAAGTGAATACAGCCATAAGATATGTGCCAAAGGATATCGGGAAGTTTATTTCCTAAGTAAACAATAAGTCAACAGCAGTAAGGCTTCTGGCCTTACAGAAATACTAGGTCTTTACACTTTTAACACAGAAATACAATGAGGACTGACAGTATGATGGATTGAGTGTTTCATAACTCTCTTGTGCAACATGATTATGTACTCTGTTACCTCTAATTCTCCTGAATAGAGACTGAAAGAATACCTCATTCCATCTGGATATTATTATTTTTAAATGAGAACAGTTGTAATTCCAAGTGTTGTGTACAATTGTGTTCAATGTAGTTCTCATTTGCACAGTTATGTCACCAATCTTATTTGTGACTGCAAGTTTAATTGCTAAGATCTGGGAATGCAGCAATATCGCTGAAAAGGCGTGTAAGAGAAGAAGAAGAAGAAGAAGAAGAAGAAGAAGGGGCAAGAAACATGAGCTGTCAGACCATGATACATGTTTTATACAAATCCACACAATTATTTGGTTAAAGAAATTAGTTGTGCCTGAACCAGTTTTGCATGCAAATAAGCATTATGCAGATATTTGAGGTGTGATCACTTTCAGTTTCCCTCCATGTTTTGATAACCTGGCTAATCTTTTCTCTTGCCTTAACATATAATCACTTGAATCCAGCAAAAGATGTCCTTCTCCAAGATCATAGCAATTTCTTTGATGACTACAATGTCATCATATTCAATTAAAATGATGTTAAAAGCTTCAGAAATTACTTTGAATTATCCATTAATCCGGGACTGACATACTGTATCATTGTCTTTTGAGCTATAATGATCAGAGTATATTTTAGAAGTAATTTATACCCCTTTTTGTTACTCTCTTCAGGTGGGCTGACCTGCCGTGCGATGTGATGGAGAAGAGGGAACAAAGGGGGGAGGAAGTGGGGCAGACGGGGCCTCCTTGGCCTTCCTGCTTGCCGTTTCTTCGAACCATGAAGACAAAGTGCACCTTCCAGCCACTGAGGATGAACTGCTACAAGCTATGGCTGGAGGTGCCCTCCCTGCTAGGGCCCATCAGATCTAAACCCATCTACCTCACACCCACAGATCATGGTGAGCAAGACGGATTTGTGTGAGGAACATATCAAAATTAAAAAGAAGAGAAAAGGGGGATTTAGTTGGATTTGAAAGTGTTTTAAGATCAAGTGGCACTCCTCCCACCTCAACATCTTAGCCGTTTTACAGTATATCTGTCATTGATTTTGTATCAATGACATACAACGTTTTAACAAATTGCTTGAGACTTTGACCAAAGTGGAAACAGGGAATCTATCTTGTCCATCAAACATGAGTTGCCTCTTGTCATTTATGATAATATCATATTTCAAAATAAAAAAGCATGTGGAAATATCTACACAGTATTAGTTTTCTTCTGTTAAGTTTAGATATACTATAAAATAAATGTTGAAGGCAAAAATGTACTGCAGAGAAAAGCACTGCCACATTAAATATTCATACAGGAAACAGTTGTATGTTTGAAGAGAAGATTTTAAATATTGAGGTCGTAGTAGTGCTTACTAGTCACATAACAAAAAATGATTAACAGCATGAGATAAGAATGTAGAAATAAATATTTGTCAGGTTTTTTCATTACCTTTGATCATGTTTATTAGGTGTTCTGCAGCTGTAAGAGATTCACTCACTCTTCTATGCCATTACCCCTGCAGTGAAACCCCACGCCCCCACTAATGTGAAGGCAGTGACCCGGAGCAGTGGGGTCCTAAACGTCACATGGGAGCCTCCCTCTCTGCCCTCCGATGGGCTCCAGTGTCAGTTTCGGTACCAGGCGCCCTCCGCTGTCAGAGCACAGCCAGAGTGGAAGGTAAGCTGGTCTGTTGGACTGTTTACCAACCTCAGGCTTCACATCTCATTATCTTTCCAAAATGTTTTTCCCCCTGTAAGAAGGTAGTTTATCTTTCAAGAACTAGAAGTAAACCCTGTCTAGGACTCTGCCGGTAAATAAGTCTTAAATGGGACTATCATGCAAAATGCACTTTTTAATGTCCTTCATAAATAAATATGTGTCCCCGGTGTGTCAGGGAACTCACAAAGTGTCAGAAAATAAAACCCTCTCTCTTTTCCTCCGTACCCAAAACGGGGGAACAACGGAGCTGATCCAGATTTGCGTCCGATATGACGTAGTATCGGAAATGTGGGCTGGCTTTACACCCACGGCCCTATCAGAAACGTTGCTATCAGAAACAATGCCTGTCTGTTTTGGACGTAATATGGTCTTTGTTTATATAAGCAAGCATCGCTAACACTCAGAGCTAACCTGTAATGGAGAGAGCATGTGTAAAAAAGCAGAAAATAAAAAAAGGTACTCACCTTGTGGTAAACCCGCAAGAGAAAAAGCATTTGAGCTCCATACTGTTTCAGAAATAATCCTTGATGTGGTTTGGAACATGTCATGGCGTTTAATCACGGCAGCGTTTAGCTGTATCTGCCGGTAGAATTCTGAGCAGGCATTAGCTCCCCCTCCTCTTTTCTTTTTTTTGTTCAAGCTAAGGACCCCGAATCAGCAGTTCTCTAACAGGGCTGAAACAGAGGGATATGAGGGATGTCTAAAATGCATGATCTGTTTGGTATTTTGAGCAAAACACATTATAGACATTTTTTTATATATTTTTATTTTTATTTATATCTGCGACCCATAATATATGCCTAAAAATAGCATAATAGGAGGCCTTTAAATTACGCAAGATGCTTTAGCATAAACACAACGGGTCAGTTTGACATGATCTAAAATAATTTTATATTCCTGTCCTCTTTTGGAAATTGGAGACATGATATCAAATGATGAGAAAGACGAGGAAGCAAATGTCTATCTTTATTTGATTGAAGTATGGATGAAATCTCCCCAGATAAGCTATGTTTCTTTTAAATAAAATTACCACTTAATAACTGTGAAAATGTCATGCCTGCAGGTCCAGAGTCCAGTGCGGGAGAGGTGGGCGGAGGCTGTAGTGTCGGACATGTGCCGGGTGTACGTGGTGCAAGCACGCTGCATGCACACCAAAGGCACCGGCTACTGGAGCGAGTGGAGCGATTCAGTCTACTCCACTCCCCAGAACAGCAGAGGTACAGTTTGGCACCTTTACTTTCATCCTGATCTGAAAATGACTCCCATGATACACATTTCTTTATATTAGCCTATCATTTAGTTTAGACAGACATCATTATATTACTGTGATTCAAATGGTAATTTGCTATTCCCGCTGTGTTGAGCTTATTCAGCAATGGTTTCATTTATTTCATTACAGTCGGTTTTATGTTTTCAAAAAAGTAATGCAACATGTTTTAACAAAAAAGGAAGTTTGTATTACTTTTTTTTGTTAACCTTTGCTGTTCTGGAAGATGTGACAGGATGCATAAAGCTGTCCATCCTACTTTATTTGTAATTCAGAAAAGTAGTACCTCAGTTGATTTATTTTCTCAATTATGCAAGCCATTAAATTCTATATATTAGATATTATTATTATTAGGCTTTGAGGCGGTGTTGGTTGTGTTTGTCTTAGTGGTTGTAATATAGTGTCACTTCTGTGGGTATTAATGCTAAGAGTGTTTTACTGATTGTACTAGACCAAGAATTAAACTCTACCACTAACATAATGGTGAAAGCCATCCTCTAACGTATTGTTGGTCTGCCTCTCAGCTCCTGAACGTGGCCCTGATTTCTGGAGAATCCTTCAAGATGATCCACACAGAAACCAGACTAATGTTACTCTGCTATTGGAAGTAAGAATCTAAAACAAACATGTCCAGGCTTGTAATAACACAATTCAATCTAATAAAAATGTTATTTTTTGTTTTGCAGCATCTCCAAATATCCATGCGCTCTTACTGTGTGGATGGATTTATAGTGCAGTACCAGCCGTTGAGTGGCTCTGTGAGGAGGGAGCAGATGGAGCTGGCCTCCTCCTACAGCTTCCAGTGGAACCAGGTTCCCCAAACTGTGACCGTGGAGGCCTACAACAATCTGGGGAGCTCTGCTAACAACATCAACATGACACTGGAGAAACAGCCCAAACGTGAGTAAAGATTTTCATATTGTGAAAAATGTGTTTATTTGTATTTCTTCTGACCTTTTGAGAGAAGGAATTAAACATGTGTTCTCATACACACATCAAAGTCAACTTTAATGTCAATCTTACTCAGTTTGTGTTTACAGACAGAGAGATCGAAATTACGTTTCCAACAATCCCGAATATAAAATTATACAATATACAGATGTGTATACAGATATTTATAAAACGGACAAGTCAAATCAAGCAATCTGATTGGTTCTTAGCCGTGATATACTGAGCGTATATCACTGGTAGAATTGTAAGTTACTTTTCACAACAAGTCAGTATCCCTCCGCGTCTGAGAAAAACAGTATAAAGTTGGGCTGAAAAGCAAACTGCCTGCANGTCTTTGGAAATCGGATAGCAGATATCCCATAAGCTTAGAGGGGAGGGGTGATAGTTTACCCGTTTCCTAAACCCAAAACCCGAGAGGAGAGATGCCGCCAGTGGGCGGCATCTCTCCTCTCGGGTTTTGGGTTTAGGAAACGGGTAAACTATCACCCCTCCCCTCTAAGCTTATGGGATATCTGCTATCCGATTTCCAAAGACCATAAGCACAACGCTTCACCATTTTCGCAATGAATTTGAACGCTAAGCTTGTCGGACTTCCACAGGGAGCCGCGCACGTGATCGAATATGATTGGACAACGGGCATTTAGGGGCGCGGCTTTGCGAAAGGTCAATTGACCAATCATATCTTCCCTCTAAATGGGTGGGTGTTATTATCGTGGACTTTATGACAAGTTCCGCCCGCTGTGAAACTTTTCTTGTTTCCATAGCAACAACAACTTCCTGTCAACAGCGTTAACTCGCCTTCAAAATAACAGCATGCCAAATTACACTTAAGATATACAACTGCAACGAAAGTAACAAACACAATGCAATATCCTTTTCAATTTCAAAGAACACAAATAGGGTTATTTACAGGTGTTGTTTTGTGTGGAAGAGGGTCGCTTTCATTGATGCGTTTTGCACCCCGGGCCGTTGTTTTGATATTCCGCTGAAGTATACGCTGTGCCCAGAGCCCTAGAGAGATTTCTCTCTAGGGCTCTGGGGTGGGGGTCAGAGGGCCTAGCTATAAAAGTCACGGCTCGCCACTCTGTTCCCAAAAAGTCAAACAATATATGGCTTCTTTCTTTGAAATCCTGCATCTCATTTTGTTTTGAGGCAACAGTTGTGTTTTAGAAAAGAAGAAAAAGAATCCTGAGAAAAGACCTTGTTAGTCTCGAACTGGGTGATATTTATTTAGCTCAGGTGTAACTCCTTACGTAGGTTTGACAACTGGAGGGAAAACATTAATCTACTGTCAAAGAAGAGTACAGTGCTTTCATTTGGACAGCTATGCCCACATGGGCTCCACACGGGAAATCTATCCACCATAACACCATCAATCTAAAGTGTTAACACTGGTATGAGGCTGCTGCTGTGTTCTGTGGAGATGTTATAGTCATACACATCGTGACCAGTGCTACCTAAATAGAATCAGTTTCGCGCAAAAATTAAGCATACGATACAACCAAAATAAAAATAAGCAATAGGGATTAAGGTGTTCCTCTTCTCTAACTAAGAAGGCCAATCTTCTCATACACATTAATAACATCCAGAATTACATTCATAATGTCAGAATCTCTTTGCCAAGACGAAAGCCTCACAAAATCAATAGGACAAATTAAACTTGTCAAACTTAGTAAGTTGCTAACAAGTGCACTCATTTCAAATGAATCTATAGCATCCCTTGGACAAACCTCAGGGTATTTCTATGAACAATATAATACTTTACACAGTAAGATCCCTCCAATCTGTATTTCTTAGCTGAACCTCTATGGGGTGAGTTTTTATGCTTACATCAAACCTGAAAAGGATATATGTATAAATATTGTTCTATAAAAAAAGGCTATAACCAGGTGGAAGAATGCATACAAGCTAAGCTATCACAAGTGTTGTGATGGAGGTGAAACTCACCATTGGATACCAAGAAGATTTGCATCAGGACCGTCACTGTCACACACCAAACCCTGTAAAGAAACAAAGAGGGTGAGTGATGGAGGGATGGGCCGACAGAGGGAAAACGCTTGATATCGCAGTCGTACAAAGAGAAAAAACTAAAAACAATGTAGATAAGGAGAGAGCAACGAGATACAGATGATAACAATATTGAGTGAATCACGTATCAAGGGAACAGTTCATTTTGGATTGCTCCATGAACATAACACAAGTTTTAATTAGCATTTTATGATTTAGATGCCACTGAACAGCCAGTGCCAGGAAACATGAGTAGCACAGTACCGTGGAGGAACTAGTGTACCAACTTTTGTACAGACGTTACGCCAGACCTAAAGGATGGCGATAATTGGATGACCATTTTAGTTTTCACTTCATACAGCAATGTAAATTGCATGCAATTATGAGCTGTTTTGTTTTGTTTTAATTTTGTTGTATGTATGTTTATGTATGTTTTGAGTGTGTGAGGACCCCAGGAAGAATAGCCAATGCTCATGCTAGTACTAATGGGGATCCTAATAAAGACATAAAGACATAAAGTGGCTGCCAGGAGTGTTGCGACACAAGACCC
Organism: Notothenia coriiceps; assembly: GCF_000735185.1. Taxonomy (NCBI): domain Eukaryota; kingdom Metazoa; phylum Chordata; class Actinopteri; order Perciformes; family Nototheniidae; genus Notothenia; species Notothenia coriiceps. Next base: position 64,375 of record NW_011368144.1, on the reverse strand, counting down.
TGGTCAGTGGTCAGTATTAACAACGTTTCAGTTCCACACCCCCTCCCAGGAGAGTGTAGCCATGTGTGACCATCACATCTCTGTGCAACAAGCTCCTCAACCCTTTCATCAACACATGACTCAGTTGTTGGAAAGAGGTGTCCTGTAATCACAGCTCATAATTGATTGTTCATTTTGTCACAATAAATTAACTTAAGAGCAGCATCACATGTATTTAGTCATCATATTGGGGGGTTTATCTCCCCCTAGTTGGGAATCCAAAGTATAGACACATCTGTGCTGTAGCCCAAATGTAAGAATGTAAATTGACAACCATGAAAATGCCATTAAAACAATATTTATATGTAATACACATTTAGTGTTTGGGCCATTTTCCACATTCAAATTCACTCATACCAGAAGCCTCAGCATGAATCACTAAAAGCACAAGAACTTGTCTGTCCTGTTATCATTGGCTTTAACATTAACCCTTAACTCTAATATTATGTAACTCCAATTATTCTTTTGTTTTTCTGCAATTATCTTGCTTTGCCGAACACTGTTATCTCTACAAGGTTATTTTTCCCGGCTGCAAAGAAAATAAATAAATTTACAGAATTATTGAATGTCCCGTTATTATAGATGCTCTCATTTTCCACTAACCTTTTATAGAAATACCATGGACATAAACGGTTTGAACATCTGCCCTGGCAGGAGGCTGCGATTATTTCTTACCATTTGCAACTGGCCTTATCACCATGGGCCAGGACCGCCACTGACATACAGTACTTGCATATTCTCTATACTTTAGCTTATTCTTTGGATAATTGTTTGCACATTCCTGCACGTCCTTCATTTTTAAAACAGGTAGTTAATACATATTCTTTCATTCAAAAACCAAAACTCTCCATATTTGTATTTGCATATTTTTTAAAGCTTTTATCTTTTAGTTTATCCTACTATGATTATTGTTCTGCACCAAACACCTAGGCTCATTCCTTGTAAGTGTAAACCTACTTTAAAACCTGTTAGTGTATGTTTTCAGAACTGTATAACACCCACGTCCACTTAGACCATCTTCATCCATATATTGCAATATACTTACATTGTAGTGGTCATAACAGGAGCATTTCCTAGCTGAGCTTTGGCTGGTGTCAATCCCACTGCAAAAGAGAAAGGTGGAGAAGGCTTTAATGATTTAAGTGCTGCAAGTCAAAGCAAGTTTAAATCTGGCAAGACTGAAGAATCTGTGGAATATAATAAAATAAGGGTATTAGCAAAAAGGTACATTTGAAATTAAAGATTGCTTGGTGGTGTTATTCAAGGCTTTTCTTAAAGGGGACCTATCATGCAAAATGAACTTTTGTACGTCTTTTATACATGAATGTGTGTCCCCGGTGAGTCAGGGAACTCACTCATGCATGATCTGTGTGGTATTTTGAAAAAAACAACTTCACAGACATGTTTTATATAGGTATGGCCCTACAATATATGTTTCAAATATAGCATGATAGGTCCACTTTAAGACAAATCCTTATTCAGAGTCAGATTTCTCACTGACAGGAGTACCTACCACTCTCTCAAATATTGACTTGACTGAACTAGCTCTAGTCTTACTGTAATTAACAAACTAAACTAAACTGACCAATGGAAGCAACAACGATTATTTAGGAGATGAGACCACAATCAACAACCACCAGTGTTTACCATTAAATCCATAAAGAGGTTGCAGATATTTGTTTATAGTTTTCACAATATTACAGCCTTTGTTGTGTTATAAAAATCCACTGCAGTTGATGTACTCAGTACCTTACAAGTAATTTAACACTTCAATAAATATCCATCATCCTTTAAAGATAAGCATTATCTACTTAATAATAAAAAGGTTTGTCAGCATCTTTCTTCTCCTGTTTCCTAGCCTATTTAGGAAAATATTCGGATCAAGACAACACATGTTAAACTATTTTTCAAATGCATAAGAGGAAGCTCTGCTCTGTTGCTCCATGTCCCCAGGGTCTCCGCCGCCCTCGCCCCCCTCTCTCAATGTTCTCCAGGTCTGACTCACTCTCTGTCAGGCTTTGCAGTGGAAGCGCGTCGGGGCTTGTTCCCCCCATCAAGCATATATTTCTGACAAGTTATTCTCCTTTTTTCCGAAACAACCAACAAACATGTCAATCGTGTCGCTAAATTTCCCATTTAAAGAGGTTCTCCTAACAAGTTGTTGAAAAGATGCATCGTGAGCAACAGCACATTTCACCAAGTCCTATTTCTCAATGGAAATAAAATCAAAAGTTGAATAAAAAATACGCAGAAAGGACAGGATAGAACACAAAATACGTCAAAAGCGAAAAGAACGTGTCAGTTTGACAGAAGTGGGGGCGTAATTCCTCACCTGTGTGATAGACAGCCCGCCTGAAAGGTAACAAAAACGGTCGGGAGCCCGACCACAAACACAGCAATGTGAATAAAAGCGTTAAACTGAGCATGAATAAGGAGAGAGTGTCCTTACATCTCTCCTGGAAGTTTCTTATGCTTTGGTGCTCGAGTTTTCTTTCGTCCTGGTCCCAGAGTTTATCCAGGGGAGTTTAAATCCTGAGTGAAGAAGACACATGTGCTGCTGTCAGAGTCCGCTGTCCATGTTTGAGTCTGTGTCTAACAACAACAGCGAGCAGGATATCCCCCTCACTCGTTGTATCTTCACTCGCGCCGCTGCACTTGCTTTGACGTAAAGACCACCAGAGCCTCCTCCAGGCGTTAAGAAAATGTGAATGAAGCCTGGAAGGGAAGACTCCATGGATGTACAATAAGGGGAAGGCTCCCTCACAACAGCGCCCTGCCCACCGTGATGCGTTCAAGAACACCTACGGAGATCTCATGACTTAAGATGCTGACCTTTTGGAACAATCATTTGTTTGGTATAAAGAACAGCAACACTTAAAGGTTGCATTTATAAATGCTACCAAAAAAACTTCATGCATTAAAGTCCCCTGTTGGCTAAATTACATCAATAGGTTTGGGAAACAATGCCAAGTTGCTAAATATTTTGAATGGAAAATATTCAAAAGCGTTCCGTGAAATACAGTAGCCTACAATTATCATCAGTAAAAATCACTTAACACATGTATGGTCCTCCATCAGAGGACGTGAAAGACAATAGTATAGCAACACAAGGATATTGCTGAGGAGACTAGTAGCCTGCAATGTTCCTGATTTGTTCTTGTAGTATAAGTCAGTTCAAAAGCAATCTGAAATATGTGGGTTACTCTGTACATTTGGAAAGGTCACCACATTTCAGGCTTTCTATTTTAACACAAGAACACCAGTTTCCCTTCTTAAAATGTTGGTGTTTTTCATTCCCATTGCATAAGACAAAGCAAAATAAAATGCTATCGTAAACGCATGTTCGCTTACAGGATTCCAAATGATATGTTGACATTGTTTCTCTAAACAGCAACCACTTGTTGTCAGCTATATTTAATGATAAGTATACTGCTGGCAGCAAAACGAGCAAGCTGATACAAAACTATTTGAGCTCCCTGACGTCTGTTTTTCTCTGATAATCACTCCCTCTGATTTATCTTGCTTATAACAGAAACAGAATGCTTCTGTCAGTTAGACCCAATAAATGTTCCTCATATCAGTAAACAACACATTTATTTTTATTTTTATTGGGGTAGCTGCGTGAAACAGGGACAAACACAGGTGTAAACAGTCTATATGTCTCCCAGTGTTATGCAGGCTTTGGCTGACAGTTTACCCTCTTTAAACCCCCACTTTTTTATATCTGGGAAATCAATTCTCCATCCAGATGTGGATCCTTGGCCACACCACAAAGTAAACATTTTACAAATGCCAACAATCAGCCAGTTAATAATGTGTTATTCAAACAGAAATTATGTCTGTGTCAGTATTACAGTGATCTTAACATAGAAGAGTGAATGATAAATTATTTAGTTGTACGAGCGCTGTGGCCTGAATTGTGCGTTTCCTTTATATATTCTTCCAAAATATTTAACTTACAAAGCACACCAGCTGAAAACACAGAACTTTTATGCTGCCTGGTATTTCCCATATGTTTACAATTACAACGTATTGCTTTAATGTGCAGATGTTGAGTATAGAACTGAACAAACAGTTAAGTTCACTTCAATGTAAAACACAGGTTTTGTTTGCGTGAAGAGAATAATGCTGGACATTCAGAAATAAGGATGACTAAATCAACACTCATTTGTGCTTAGTTCAACAACCCAATCTTTAATAGATGTGAAGTTTCATAGGAAAATATACCGATTTTGCTAAGGGTAAAATATAACAAAAACATAAAAAACAACTGAGTTCTATCTATTCACACTTGTAGCTTGGGGAGTGCAGTGCTAAACATTGACCGAAGCACATCTACTTTACTAGGATAATTACTTTTACAATTGGTTGTTTACTACAGTTTGTATTCAAGTATGGTCCACCAGCTCTCTGTTCTTTCACAATCAATACAAGAAGGTTAAATGCAATGTTCCCAACACACCTGGCTGCTGGATTTATCAATAGCTGTCTGCATGTGTGTACCAAGGCCTGGGAGCTGCACCAATTATCACTATGCAACAACATATGGAATAAATAATTAATTTAGATGTGATATAACTACAATAGTAAACATTTCATAAACTGACGTTAGCAACAGTAATTGTCAGGCAAAGTTAATATAATGAATACAAGCTATCAGCTGTTCTGTCTGAAGGTGTATTCTAATAAAGTTGAGGTGTCAATATACACTCCCATACCTTTGATAATGCATTATACTTTATTGGTATGTTGTGGTTAGACAGTCAATACGGTTGGAGTGAGTGTTATAAATGGAAATAAATTAAAGGTCCCATCATATGCTTTTCTGGTTATTACCCGTCCCCTTGTGTGTTATGTAGCTTTTTCTGCATGTAAACGGTCTGCAAAGTCAAAAACCCTCAAAGTAAATCCTGTAGTGATTAAAAGTCTAACACAGAAAAGACGTGTCTATGCTGCCCCAGAACGCCTCGTTGGAGATTTAATTTTTCAATTTTTTTCTTCCGGGGCCCATTGACGTCACTAAGTCCAAATGGACCAATTGGCACACCCTCTGCCAGGGTGGACTCCCGCGCAGCTCAGGAGTCCACCCTGGCAGAGGGTGTGCCTATTGTTCTATAGCTCCCGGAACGGACAGTGTGAGGTGGATTTCCCGCTGTGTTTCCCTGGATGCTGGATATAGACCAAGTGCCATCGTTAGCGGGACATTGCCCCGCTAACATGGCACGCAGACCCCACGCAGCAACCAGGAAACGACACCAGTAATCCACCTCACACTGTCCGCTCCTTCAGCCCCACAGGGCGGACCAGCGAGCCCCGCAACGTCCCGCCAACACGGGAACTATGTAAATATATTCTAGTAGACCTCAACAATGGAATTATGATCAGTAGAAATGGCCAAAACATGGGACCTTTAAAGATGGCTGAATTCCATTTACAGTAGATGCTTTGATTAAAGGTTCCTAGTAATGCTGCATGCTAGCTCACTGACTCTCTCACTGGAAGAATTGAAAATAACAGAGGCCTCATTAGTGTTATAAAGAACTATACTTTCCTGCAAATGGATGCTGTGAGAAAGAACCACATTGACGACAAACTCCACTCCTTACAAGGTTAACATTTAATTTTAAGGCTAGACTTAATTTGGCCTCTCTGAAGAACCAGCACCTTACCGTGGTAGAGAGGTTTGTGTGCCCTGATGAACCTGGGGGTTGTGTTGTCTGGAACCTTGTGTTCCTGGTAGGGTCTCCCATGGCAAATTGGTCTCAGGCAAGGGGCCAGACTAAGATTGGTTCACAAGACCTCATGAAAGACAACACACGAAGTGAGGATACCCGGCCCGGAGAAGGCAACGTGGGCAACACCTCCGCTTCTCCGTCCCGCGGGCCCACCACCTACGGGAAACAGCGATGGGGTCGGGTGCGCTGCCAGAAGGGTGGCAGTGAAGGCAGAGGGTCTCGACGGACCAGACCTGGGCGACAGAAGCTGGCTTTGGGGACGTGGAACGTCACCTCTCTGGGGGGGAAGGAGTCGGAGCTTGTGCGGGAGGTGGAGCGTTACCAGTTGGATCTGGTTGGGCTCACCTCTACGCACAGCGTCGGTTCTGGAACCTTACTTCTGGATAGGGGTTGGACTCTATTCTTCTCCGGAGTTGCTCAAGGTGTGAGGCGCCGGGCGGGTGTGGGGATACTCACAAGTCCCCGGTTGGGTGCTTCNAGAGAGAGAGAGAGAGAGAGAGAGAGTTTTTGTGGACGCGGTGCTCCGAGGCCCGTCGCCGCGACAACTTTCAATTTCATATTCTCGGGACGAGTTGTGTGTACCTTTGCGCGTGGTACTGTTACTCCCGTGCTATTTCAAACACCGTGTCTACCTTCCGACCTGTCCCGTCCATACCGGTAGTCAAACAGAATCGGCCGCCGAGTCTACTAAAACCACCACGAAAATGTCGCGATGCCGAAGGTGTCTTATGTTGTTTTCACAATAGAGCTCGGACACATGGATGGGGGGAAATTGACAATGCTAAACAAATGAAGGCAAGAGATTATCATAAAATTGTTTATAAAGAACGTGTTTTTGAGAGAGAGAGAGAGAGAGAGAGAGAGAGAGAGAGAGAGAGAGAGAGAGAGAGAGAGAGAGAGAGAGAGAGAGGTTGTAAAAAATAAGGTAAGAAATCATTCCAATGTGTGCTATAGGACAGTAAAAAGTGATTATTAAAATATGCATAAATAAAAAGAATATTTTAAAGATGTTTGGATTATTGAAAAGTATACAGTTCCCTTTCATCTGAGTGTTAAGAGAAGTATCCATAAATTCATGTTGTGCTCAAAGTGCACCAGATTGATGCATTTCACTTCAACATTTAAAAAAAAAATCTTCCCGGGGGTGCATACCCCCCGAGAGGATGTGAGGTCCACCCCCCAATAAAGCAGGTTAAAATAATTAAATTGAATACATTTTATTTTAGTAAACACTGAAAACGGATCCCACAGACCCAAACAGCACACAAAGGTTTAAATGTGCTAAATATATACACTGCAAAAAAAGAGGAGTAAAAGTAGCTCATGACTTTCTTTCATTTTTTGAAAGTAGCTCTCATCCTAAAAAAGGTTGGAGACCCCTGTTATAGAACGATATATTTGACCATTTTAAGCTTGGCCTACCATTTGATTTGAGCGATGAGGAACAGGTGAGGCTTGAAAAGGCCCACCTGTTCAAAGTGGGGAATGACAGAAAAAGTTTGAGAACCACTGGGTTAATATAACACTTTTTTACTACACTGTATTTACTATGTTTCGGTAGTGACCATTTTTGGTAGAGGAAGATCATTCCAATGCAGTCTAAAAATACGATATAAAAATGTACGGTTCTTTTACTAGATATATGTAATTTAGATATGGTACAAAATATATATGGACAAAGTTTTGGGAAAAAAACATACCCAAAACATACAACATTTCAAAACATTTGCAACCTGACTTTGGTCCAATTCGGTAGAATGGCCCATATATTGAAAAATATTACCTAGTGTCTTTAATCAGGGAGGACATGAGAGGAATTATTTCCTTTTACAAAAAATGTTTTATTATTCCTTAAAAAAATAAATATAAGACATAGCATGTACTCATGCCAAACACACACATTAGCGTTTTTTAATTTCCAATAAAGTGGTGCTGGCCAACGTTTAGACAAATGGGACCAGTCAAATATTATCCGTGTTTATTATTGAGTTTGATATATTAATAAAGAATGACATCATCAAGGCATCAAGATTTATGTTTAAGCATGCTGGACTCGTACATTAAGCCCAACAATTGATTGATTGAAACACAAATAACGCATGCCTAAGCCATTTCTCTTAACTCAAAGAGTTTCCCCCGCATATTCTCAGATACCATAAAGCAGAATATAAACAAACTAAAATTCTTATAGACTTGTCTGGCTCATTATATTTAAATAAAGGTGTGCTGCTGCCGACTATATATATTTTGTTGTGCAGAGTGAATCCTCTCTCTGCCGGCACACTGGAGACTGGATCACAGGTCGGCCCACTCATCGTAGAGCTTTCACAGAATTCACTAACAGTATGCAAGCCGTTGAGAAATTTGGAAGCCTCCATAACTCAGGAGCGTTCACCCCAGGCTCTTTTCTCGTGGCACAGATCAGAGCGGCTGGTTGACATGTGTATTCAGACTTCTTTTAATGCACTTCAAATTGCGCTTAGGGGGAATGATATTACATTTTGACTACAGGGATTTGTTGTACTTCATACATTGGTGGGATGTAACTAAGAACTTGTACTTTACTTGAGTATTGTCTCATCTTGCTACTTCATACTTTGACTCGACTTGGCAAATGTTGTACTTTTTACTCCACTAAATTTATTTTACAGATTAAGAGACTACCGTAGTTACTTTGCACATTTAAATTATAAATACAAAATATAAATCAACCAAATATCAATCATACAATAATTCCGCACATTTCCAGGTGCAACACTGAAGTTATGAACACATGAATGCATCAATAATTATAATACAATAATAACTTTTGGTAATTAAGTATAATATTATGCATGTACTATTGTACTCTTACAGTACAATACAGTACAATTTTCAATGCAGATCTTATACTTGTATGTTGACACTGTAGTATTGCTACTTTCAATAATCTGAGTACTTCTTCCATCACTGACTTCACCATCAAACATAAGAGTTTGGTGTGTTTTTGTGTTCATTATTTAGTTTGTTTATGTTTATCTTCACCTCACTGCGCCTGCCTGAACAGAACATGTTAAATGATTAAATGTTCTTTTGCTGGATGGTGCAGGTCCACGGGTCAGTGGGTGAGCCCTGGTGGTTGTGGGTGGAGGACCCCATCAATGACCACATATACCACTCTGAGCACATCCTGCTGCAGAAGAAACAGGTCAGTCATTGTTTTACTTGCTTGTATTGTCCTTGTGTTTCTCAAAGAGTGTTTCCTGATTTGTGTGTGTGTGTGTGTGTGTGTGTGTGTGTGTGTGTGTGTGTGTGTGTGTGTGTGTGTGTGTGTGTGTGTGTGTGTGTGTGTGTGTTCCTGCAGGTGGTGTCAGAGGAGCCTCAGCACATCGTGTTCACCATCCCTATCTTTGAGCCGCTGCCCTCTCAGTACTACATCAGGGCGGTGTCCGACCGCTGGCTGGGGGCAGAGGCCGTCTGCATCATTAACTTCCAGAACCTCATCTTACCCGAGAGACACCCCCCACACACTGGTACACACACTCTCACACACACACATTTATGATGTGACAACAGGGGTTTGACTTAACTTGCTTTGAATGTAAAGCACTGACACTTATTGAGTGAGAGCTGACCTCTGCTGAAGGCTCCCAGCTGTTAGACAACAGTTGCTTCAGTCCCCTGTCAGAGCCAGTACTGCATGCTGTAGTACAGTCAGGGGGGGAATAACACACTCCATTACTTCAGTGAAAGTATCACAATGTTGGAATGCTCACTTACAGGTAAAAGCCCTGCATTTAAGGTCCTATGTGAGAGTACAATAGTTCTATAGGAAAATGAAATTAAAGTATCAAAGTAAAAGTGATATAATAGAGCTGTATAATGTCTCCTGTGATTGATCAGTTATTATATATGACATTATCAGTAATATTGGATGATTTGATCATAGCATGGCTCAAGCAATTATTATTTATAAAAAAAAGTATATAGAGATCTAAAGGGGTTTTATGTCAAAGTTAGTAACAAAAGCTGTCATATCGTGTATTAAGAGTTACAATATTTCCCTTTGAAATGTAATGGAGTAGTAGAATAGTAAAACAAAAATGGAATTAGTCAAGTTTAATTTGAAGGTACTTTATTCCAGTGTACGATTTGTACTATTTTTCCTTCTTATCCTGAACCGAAGCTTTTTATAAAGTCTAGCATTGGCTAAAGTCAGAGGATAGTTTGTCTAAAAACAGCAGCTATAATTCACAGTGAGCTTAAATCAGCGGCTCTCCACCACATAATGAATTATCTGTTTGGAAGCTGCACTGAGGCATCACAACTCCATGTGGAGCGGAGAAGAAAGCATCTAATCCTCCTGTACTCCACTCATTCACTCCTCAGACTCTAAGAAAGGAAGCATTCATAATTTCTGACCACATTCCCCCTCAGACATAATTACAGCCATATCAGAAAGAATCCCAGAGCACCGAAGAGATGATATCACAGGCTGCAGGAGCTTAATGTTTCTCCAGTCTTTCAGTTAAACAGGCTCTTACAAAAAAGACTCAATTTGCCATATTTATTGAATAATTTCACATGAGAGATTTTGATATCTTGGCTTCAATTCACAAACTGAAGCAGCAGATATATGGTGGATTACTGATGAAAAGCACTGAGGGTCATGGAGGAACTACAGGGACCAGGAAAGGTGTTTTTATTTGGGAGACGTTTACAAGCAAGTGTAAGCATAATCTTTGGTTGGATGGAGGGATCATGTTCATAAGCTGAGGAATAGTGAGATGGCTGTGTACTGGCCAACAGAAACCACATTGTGTGTGCAGCGCAAGTGTAAGCATAAGTGTCAGTGAATTGTCAGAATAAATGCCAATAATTCGGAGATCATCAAAACCATGTAATAATTAAGTATAAAACAAGTGTGTATTCTTTTTTATCTACCTCCAAAAAATACAAAAACACTATTATTTTAAACTTTGATTAATCATGATGAATCACAGAATATTTGTGATTAATTACATTTGTGTTTGATTGACAGCTCTTATTTTTATATTTCATTATTGGTAGAGGAAACGGAAGAGAAAAGCAACACAGTGTTTCAATAGGTGAAATTGTTTGAATGACTTATATGAAAGAAGAAGCTCTGAGAAACAGAACTATGACTCATTTATTAAATAATATAAGTTATAGTGATTATCAGCTTTTCCCTTGAAGATTCTTGTGAAAACCACTATGGTAGTGCCTGGAAAAACCAACAAACATGGATCCTTCATGTCAGCCCAAGTCTGTCATTAAAGGTTCAGTTTTGATCATGTTTGCTGGAATATTCAGAATCAGATCTCTCTGAAATAAATCTGGTTCCTCCTGCCCCCCCTCAGTGCTCGTCATGAAAGAATCCAGCAGGCCCCCAAAGGAAAGCAACCAATCAGAGCTGTGGAGTGTCAGACACAGTGAAGCCTTCTCAATTCTCTAATTTCCCCTCCTCGACTCCTATCCTCGTGACTTAGTCCCGCCCACAGGAGATGCGAGCGGAGGACTGAGGAGGGGAACCGAGGAGAGAGGAGGAGAACCAGCAGGCGGTTAGAGAAATGAGAACTGGTCGCTACAATGAGGAAATGAAATTACGGGCCAAAAGTTGTATTTACAAGTATTAAAAGTAAGCAGAGGACACCAAACCAACTGAGACCTGTCTGTCTGCCGCATCTACACACTGTACAACACACACCTACATACTGTACCACGCAAACACCTACAGCTCCAAAAGCATAATCAGGCTACAGCCGTTGTGTATTTTATTATGTGAAGCACTAAATGGTCTTAGAAAAATATGGACTCTTTGTTTGTAGATATCTACTAAACTAAAGCAAATAAAGAGAGTAGGCCTGTTATACTGAGTGATATAGATTAAACACACTGCTCTGCTTTCTGCACGGACCTCACAGCTGTTCTCTCTGGAAACATCGCGACGCGATGAAAGCAGTTTCTAAAATAATATCCAGGAGATGCATGCAGAGCTGTCATTGGCTGAGATAAGTCTGGCCGTGCGTCACGCCTCCACCGTTCCCGGAAATGCATCCGCGGAGGAGCCGTGGAGGGCACTCATCGGTATTCCTCGGTATAGCTCCTCCCAGAGGGCCTCCTCCGACGCTCCGATCCTCGGACCGTGTGCATTTAGAGAGATGAGATGCTCCTTCACATGGTGGTGCTGAATCCTTTCCGGGTCACTACCGGAAGACCCGAGGAGTTTTCGAGAGTAGGAGGGGAAAATTAGACGGATTGCGAAGACCTTCAACGTGTCAGTCAGCGCTGCAGACTTCGGATTCTACGTCTTAAAATAGACCAAATGCGCTGACATATCACACTTCTCTTCCTGTACCGTCTTGTACTCCACCATCCACGTCTCGTAAAACCTAAACTGCTAGGTATGACAGCTGATTAGATATGATCAGGACTGCTTGCACTTCAGAAAAAACAAAATGTCTACATGGAGAACCAGCAACATTATCTGATAACACTGAGTGCAGCCTCATACCTGACACTTTGTTTGTTCCGCGGCGGTTTTTTATTATCTGATAACTAGCCAATCGTGTTGCCATCAGACGAACACAGCAGCAACTGTACGTTAAGAGATAAAACAGTATCGCTTGTCACATTGCTTATGAAACATGTGTCTTCATTATTAAATAGATCTGGAGGCTGTCACTTTCAAGTTGAGTTTAGTGGTTTTTGACCCAAGAAACACTGGAATGCATTAAATCAATAACAAATAATCCACAGCTCCTCTCTCCTGCTCCAGACGATTTAAAGGTATATTATATCCCAATGCCTACAAAAATGCATCCAGGACGTGGGTTGAAATCTTGTCTCCTTAAAAACAAAAAACTGAACGAGCTGTATTCATGACTGGTTTGAGTGGCTCTGCAGTAACATAAAAACAAAATGTGGGCTCTTACGGGCCCGTCCACACTACAGCTTCGACATCTTCAATTAAACGGTCTTCAATGCGTCGCCCATTCACTAGTTGAATGAGGAGTGACGTCACGTTGCACTCGCTTTTCGCCGAACTGAATTAAGGAAGGTAGCAGAGCGGAGCTTTCTGGCGTTTCAGCTGCAAAAGTTGACAGTATGTTCACTTCTGAAGCGGAGGGACGCCGGATAGCCAGCGTCAAGCCAATAAATCCCGTTAGCAAATCTTGACAGTTACAATCGCGGTTAGCCAATCAAAACCGCGCGTGCAGCTAGGGAGAGGCCAGAACCGCAGATTACATTCCTCAGTATTCCAAACGAAGCAAAATTTACGGTAGCACAATCACCCGTCTCTTACGACGCAGAAACTAAATTACTGAGTCCAGAATACATTAGCCGGAGAACCAGGCGATGGAGACGGACAGGGGGGCAGAGACATGGGTGACAACTGGTAGACGTTTTCGCCGATGTATTAAGGGAGTTTATAAATTGATATATATTGCTTACGACTAAAGATCCCCAGGGTAGTTTATTTGCTTGTATGCGGGCTAGGACGAAGACGCGAATCATCCGGGATTGGTAATGTGGTCGCAGCAGATTGGCTTGAATAAAATCTAACCCAAGCTCAGACACTCCAGCTCCAGCTTTTTTGAAAATCTATAGTGTAGAACGGGCTAATAACCGGTAGGTAGGTCCAGCGCCGAACTAAGGTGCTGCCAACATTTCAATCATCAGAGTTACGGTGTGAATTTGTAAGATGTTACCAAAAAGGCGAAGATACCCTTATCTGCCAACCAGATGCTACATTGACGAGCATCTGCAAAGTCTCATCAAATGCCCAATGTCATCGCTATAACGGATGTAAGACCCTACATTAGAGTATAGAAGTTTTGCGAAATACCTATCTACTCAATGGACATTATCACTTATGTCCTTCCACTGATTCGACATTTTAGAGAGCACTACATCGTAATAGAATCGTCCAGCACTCAGAAAAAACATTGACACCTGAACAAGAAATGGAGCAGAGCAGAAATAGAAACTAAAGTGGTTTCTCTAAGAACACACAGCCTACAGGTGGGAGTAACCATAAGCTTACGGAAACGACAGCTCACTCAAATCAAGTTTGAAAGGACTAGACAAAATAGCACGT
>NW_011368144.1:41304-50455 GCF_000735185.1 Notothenia coriiceps | reverse complement strand
CCAGTTTCCTCGAGATTGAGAAACGGCCAATATATACACACAAGGTAAGGGGCACAGGTGGAAACAATCAGGGCGGGGTAAACAATCACAAACACATGAGACACATAGGGGCGGGGAGCACAGTGACCTGAAACGAGAGGGACAATTAATTTTCAAAATAAAACAGGGAAGACACAAGACAAAGGGACATGTCAAGAGCTAATTTAAAGAATAAACCTTAACCATGATCTTTCGAGACATGACACCCCTGGGATTAAAACATTATTTTAATTGATTGATTGATCATTCTTAAGGTGTTCATAACAAATATAATCACATTTTTGATACTGAGACTATTAATGGTTGTTATTCTTTCAAAAAATATCCCAAAAAGTTACCAAGTCGGTCAAACTAAGTGAGTTTGGGCTTGTTAAATAACATCTTGGGGATTATTTCTATAGTGCAGTTGTGTATTTGGGTTTGCTAATCTTAAAGACCCATCTCCTGTGATCACTTCAGTGTGAAGAGTTATTTCATTCTTGTTGTTTTCACCCTGATCTACAATTGTTCTCCTGCAGCTTCTGACTCTTTAATTCCCTGGAAACAGTTCCAATGAATGTGGGGGGTATGAAAATGTATTTCACGATCATTGCATTGAGGTTGTGGCAGATATGTTAAAGATCAGTGAGTCATGTATTTTCACAGCTGTTGGAATCTGTCAGGCTCAGTTGACATGTTGACGACTCTATTTTATTCTGCATGAATCAGAAACAGCATGCATGACGTGTTTTAAGAACGGTTGAGATGTCATTACAAAGCAAAGCATTGCTCCATAAACTGTTTCATCTTCCTGGTGCTGATTGCTTGAAATGTCTCGTAAACATCTTTGCTGTAACCAATGTGTAAACTTCAGAGGTTGGAAGTAATGGAGTACAAATACTTCGTTACTGTACTTAAGTACATTTTTCTGGTATCAGTACTTTACTCCACTACTTATTTTTCTGACAACTTTTTACTTTTACTTCTTACATTTTGAACCCAAATACCTGTACTTTCTACTTCTTACATTTTGAACCCAAATACCTGTACTTTCTACTTCTTACATTTTGAACCCAAATACCTGTACTTTCTACTTCTTACTTTCATGTCCATTAGACACAAGTTGTACTTCTTCGATCTTTCTTCCATAAACACAAGTTGTACATTCTTACATCTTCATGTCCATAAACTCAAGTTTTACATTCTTCATCCTTCATGTCCATAAAACAAGTTTACAATCTTCATCCTTCATGCCATAAACTCAAGTTGTACATCTTCATCTTTCAAGTCCATAAACTCAAGGTTTAGATTTCTTCATCCGTTCAATGTCCATAAACTTAAGTTGTACATTCTTCATCTGCAGAGTCCATATTACACAAGTTTACAATCTTCTATGCCTTCATGTCCATAAACTTNGAAAAGGATTTCAGCGCACCATGTTGAAGGACATCTCATTTCTCTAAATGCACATCGAGGATCGATAGGTTATAGCTCCTCCAGAGAGCCTCCTCGATGCTCGATCCTCGATGTGCATTTAGAGAAATGAGATGTCCTTCAACATGGTGCGCTGAAATCCTTTTCCGGGTCACTACCGGAAGACCGAGGAGTCGAGGAGGGGAAATTAGAGAATTGAGAAACTTCAGTGTCAGTCAGTGCTGAGGATTTCGGTCCAAACCGTCAAACTAGACAGCGCTGATCAAATCACAATTCTCTTTCCTGTCTCTTGTCTCACATGTTTTTAAAACCTAACTGCTAGGTTTGACAGCTTGATCAGAAATGACAGGACCTCTTGCACTTAAGAAAAAACAAAAAAATGTCTATATCAACCATCTATCTGATAACACTTGAGTGCAGCATCATCACCTGACCCTGTCTCTTCGCCGCAGTTGTTTTTATTCTCTGATAAAGCCAATGTTCACACCCGGCTCAGCAGCAAACCGACTGTTAGAGATAAACAATGGCTTGTTATTGTTATGAACCTATTTTCTTTATTTTAATTAGATCTGGAGTGGCTGGCACTTCATCAACAGTTTGTTCTCGTGTGTACATATTTACCATGACAGTTTTATTTCCTATCACAAAATTGATAAACAATATTGCAAACATTCACATTCTCTGAGCCGCTGATACTTGAACCTCCGCTCCAGAGCAATATGTTTCCTGCTCCTGATGTACAACACTCTCATATTGAGGCTGTTGAATCACATATCTGTCATAGCTGGCATGTTGTTTTATCATGCTTGGGTATGAACATCATGTGAAGTAAGAGGCTTTGTTTTTTCCTGAAAATATTACAATATATCTGATCCCTGGCTTTTATACCTCTGAAATAGAGACTCACTGTTTTAGTTTTAATCCTTATTTTGATGTGAATAAATGTATATTTTTTCAAACATTCAGGTCGAAACATTTCTACTTTAGAGTTTTCAGATGTACCCCACTATTCGATGTAATAAACATGAAAGACGTAGAAATAACCCCTGATTGACCTTCTCCCCCCCTCAGAGCTGCTGGACCTGCAGCCTCTCCCGGTGACGGCTCTGGGTAACCCGGAGTTTGAGAGCCTGTTCAAGTTCACTCACTTCAACCCCATCCAGACGCAGATCTTCCACACGCTGTACCACACCGACACCAACGTCCTGCTGGGGGCGCCAACGGGCTCCGGGAAGACCATCGCCGCAGAGATGGCCATGTTCAGGGTCTTCAGCCAGTATCCCGGCGCTAAGGTCTGACCGGCTCTGTGTGCTTCATGGTTACATTAAAGGGCCTTTCCTGTGAGGGAGGGGGGACTTGTTGCTGTCTTTCTTTTATGTTGAGCATTGAAACTCTTTACATAAGAACTGAGAAGTGCATCACACAAGACTAAAATCTATTAAATCCCTAACAAAATTGTGTAAACTAAATATGAAGACAATTTCCTATCTCCATGGAGATCCACAGGCTGTGGAGCACTATAGGTTATCATGATCGGTTGTGTCCTGTTAGGAATATACATTGCAAATGATCAGTGTTTTTATGTAGTGAGTGTATGCTACTGTCTGTAACATACAGTGATGAGGACATTCATTTTTTACATACACCTCCTACATACCTCATGGATGTGCATTGCTCCAGAAGCTAAACAGGGACACGCTTTTTGGCTCAATAGTCTTACTTGAGATCAAAAAACAATAGCAGTTTTAACAACTACTCTGTGCAGTGATTGCATTTATATTTGTTCACACAGAAAATAACTGTTTGTGTATTTGGCCAACCTAGGAGTTGTATCTGACGTGGATTTTCCTGACCTCGATATTAACACGTTCTTTATTGTTTGCATTCATTAGAAAACCTTTCAAAAAGCACAGGTTGGTGTCATGTTAAGGCGGCACTTCGTTCACTGTTGCCTCCACAGGGAGTGCTGCTTGGAGATGCTCCAACATGCAAATGTGTTGTTGGTATTGTTGTTTTTTATATTCCTCCAACCAGAGAAAACCTACCTGTGTTTCCATTGAATGACTGTTTATTATCTCTGTGTGGTCAGGTGGTGTACATCGCCCCCATGAAGGCCCTGGTGAGAGAGAGGATCGAGGACTGGAAGGTCAGGATTGAGGAGCAACTGGGGAAGAAGTGAGTGATGTTTTTTTTGTATTTTATTATATAATAACATGTCATTGCCATTTCTACACTGTAGCTTATGTGCATATGACATTAAAACCTTTGAATCTTGAATTGAATCTTGAATTAATGCATTTACGTAGTCATGAGGATTTTACATTGCAGCTGCATGAACTGACATCGTACAGCTTGAAAAGTCTTGTGTGTAGATTGCATTGTTGGATACAACGGAATAAATCACTTGGTAATGTAATAATGAGAGAAAAGAGCAGGCTCATGTGTTTCCTGATCTTATGTCTGTGTAGAGTGGTGGAGCTGACAGGGGACGTGACCCCCGACATGAGAGCTATATCACAGGCTGACCTCATCGTCACCACTCCGGAGAAATGGGATGGAGTGAGCAGGAGCTGGCAGAACAGAAGCTATGTTCAGAAAGTAGCCATCCTCATCATCGATGAGATCCACCTGCTGGGTAAGAGGGAGGAGGAATCTGTTCTGTAGGTCAAACCGCTTGAAGGGAGCTCTTTGGAAGGTTAGAACTTATGGCCTTCATTTAGCCCAATTCTTTCATTTTGTTAATGGAATGTTTAATTGGGCCTTCAGTAAACGGATACAGCTAATTGGAATTAGTTTTATTTCATCATATTATTTATTTTATTTTGTGGTAAATACTTAATAATATTAAGTTGTTTAACTGCGAAGGTGAATATGTATTATATATTTATAATAGATAACATTTAATATAATATATAAAAAAATATATTAATTATAATAAAATATAAACAATTATAATTATATATATATTTATAAAACGGACAAGTCAAATCAAGCAATCTGATTGGTTCTTAGCCGTGATATACTGAGCGTATACCACGGGTAGAATTGTAAGTTACTTTTCACAACAAGTCAGTATCCCTCCGCGTCTGAGAAAAAGTATACAGTTGGGCTGAAAAGCAAACTGCAGTTTGCTTTTCATACTGGAACAAGAAAGCAGCGGAGAAGTAACGGGGCAGAAGCCCTCCTTTTTGACGCAGCGGTCCAGACATAGACATCAAACGGCAAAACATATTCAGTGTGCAGTTCCTTTGGCATTAGGGCAGGGATATCTAGATACTTTCGAAGGTTTAACATAATGAATTGTGATACTTTTAAAGCAAGCAACGATGTTTTCAAATCTGTAATCAAAGAGGTCCGCAAAAACGCTATCGACCAATCAGATTGCTTGATTTGACTTGTCCGTTTTATAAATATATATTTCTTCCGTTACGAAACAAACGTACAAAGCATAAAATGGAAACATTTAAGATTAACTTCGACCTCCGGGGGGGTCTTACTATGGAGGAGTGGATTGAGCAGTGCCTATCTCCAGAAAAAAAAGCACCTAAACTACGACATGCAGAGCTACGTGAAGAGCAGGTAGACCAACTGGAAAAGTACCACCATTCAAAAGCTTTCTGATGCGGGTCTTGAAACAAAGCAGAGAAATTATGACCGTTAGTGGCCACAGGTGCGAAAGCTCTCTCCAGAGCTACTGGAAGCCCAATCTCGGGGACCGGAGAAAGTGGAGCAATATTCTCGCCACGCCAAGCAACAGCCTCGAACAACCGCAACCTATACAAGTGACCACGTAAGCCATGCTACTGATACTGGACTGTTTTTCAGTGGATGCACAATAAACAGCAACATACACATTAATGTAAATAAACAGCCAAATAATGGATCAACGCTCTCTGTCTAATATGTTCGCTTGCTGTTAGTGTTGTTGCATAGCAACCACCTTTTGTGCAGAAGGCAACGGAGGGACTATTTTATTTTGAACATCATTATTTACTAATACAAACTATTTAAATTGGAGTGTGTATTTTTCTTACACACGCGTCGGGCCGAACCACGCCCCTTATCTGTGATATAATGAGCATATACCACGGCCTGTCGTGAGCTATTGCTTAAATATACCTTATATAGAATTATATATTATTATATGAGATAATATTTGAATTATATTACATTTTAAAATGAAATATAATGTATATTTTAAAAAAAATCTTGTATTGCCATTTACTGTACCCTTACTAAAAGTATTTACAGAAAACATAAGTAATACTTCAACATAAGTAAGAAAAACATTTAACCTAACCTGTCTTTGGGCTGTGTGAGGAAGCTGGAGGAAACAAACTGCACACAGAGAAACCCAGAACTAACCACTGCAACTATTATGCCTGAGTTAGCAGTGTTTAAACAACATATTTCCAGAAGGCGTCCAGACCAAAAAACCCCTTCCAGTGTAAGGGACGGTACCAACACGTCTTTAATGTACACTCTGACTTTACCATTGTGTGTGTTTGCAGGGGAGGACAGAGGTCCAGTGTTGGAGGTGATTGTGTCCAGGACCAACTTCATCTCCTCTCACACGTCTAAGAGAGTCCGAGTGGTGGGTCTGTCCACGGCTCTGGCCAACGCTCGAGACCTGGCCGACTGGCTGGGCATCGGACAGGTCAGACACACACACAATCACACACACACAATCACACACACGCACACATTTATCTTTGGTTAGATGGAAGGATCATGTTCATAAGCTGAGGAATAGTGAGATGGCTTTGTACTGGCCAACAGAAACCACATTGTGTGTGCAGCGCTGTATTGTTATGGTCCATTTGTTTCCTGCCTCTTCATATCTGAGTGACTTTATATAATAACAGCAATTAGGATAAAAATATGCTTTTGGTTGATAGTTGATCTCTATAATCTCCTGCAGGCTGCGTCTGATGACATGCTTAAGTTCTAATCATCAGGAATGACTGGATGAACATCAACATGATTCAAAGAAGACTTATTGAAAGGATGACACTGATATGATTCCATACTGAGGTTTCCCATGCTGCTTCTTCTTGGGTTATGTTTGCACCCTTTATCTTTGCTTTGGCTAGTATCTTTAGGGTTCTTCCACCTTTTCCAATGTCAAATTCAAGGACTTTTCAAGTATTTTCAAGGTGCATTTTCAAGCTTTTCAAGCATCTTACAGCTGTTGTAAATTACATATTTATATACACATACTTATACTCAAATGATTATTTCCCTACCTCACATTAACTCAGATGTTCTTTATGCTATAAACAGGGCTACACATAACTGGTGCGCATGCTCACCTCCGCCAAAAAAAGAGCACCGGGTCATTGAGAGAGAGAGAGAGAGAGAGAGAGAGAGAGAGAGAGAGAGAGAGAGAGAGAGAGAGAGGCTGTGTCCCAATTCAGCGGCCGCATCCTCCTGAGGATGCATTCGGAGACCGCATACGTCACTTGCGCCAAACGAAGGCTGTCCCAATTAAAAAAAAAGACAAGACTCCTCCGAATGCGGACCGCAAATGCAGCCTTCTTTCCCGATTACGAGATACACTCTGATGTCCCTCCCAGGGTACCATATCCAGGGTGCAACGTGGGTGACGGTGACGATGATTTAAAAAAATATATATGGCTTGTAACGTCCCATCAACGCTACACGTCAGCTGGATTCGTTTTAAAATTACTTACCCATAATATAACAACATGAAAGATCAAGTTAAACATATTTAAATTTGATCGTATTTAAATATCCGGCAATTGGAGATGTCTTCTTTATATCACAAATATTCTTAACCCTGTTGGTTTCATTATTGTGGGATCATTTATAAGCTATTTATTTATTTTAACGTGCTTTGCATACAAATCTTCTGCAACAATTTTTTTAAGGAGCCAAGGAGTCAGACTGCGCATAATTGTATCTTAGGGAGCGCGGGGAGAGAATGAAGCCTCTGCACGGGGGCCTGTGCGACCTCGGGATAAAAATTAATATTTATGAATATAAAACAATTTTAACTTTTATATAACACCAAATAGATTATAATCTCTAGATCCTGACCCATATTGAAAGTTTTGAAACAGTTTTGAAACCGTTTGACAAACATGCTATAAATCAGGGGTGGGGACTTTTTCCTCTCAAGGGCCATTCAATTTTTTCACATCCCTCCGAGCGGGCCGTAGAATTATTGCTCGCTAAAATACTAAATCCAGCCATTCATTGGCCTTTCTTTCATGCTGTGCAAAGATAAAACAACCTTTAATCCAGTAGTATTTTAATCTCGAAGGCAGATCGCGTATTCACGTGTGGCAACTTAGGTTGTGGCACTGACCACCAAATCCAGAAAGGTATGGACCACAGATGGTGCAAAGCTGTAGTTTAGTATTTCGCATATTCATGTGACAATCTATTGAATATAAAAAAAGTAGAAAAAAAGGTAGGGGGAACACTATGTGACTCCGCTCGGGCATGCTCCCCTTGGGAAGATTTTGTTTTTAATGTTGAAGTTAAAAGCATCTATCTGGTGCTCATAGTTCTTGAGAGCTATAGGAGATATGGATCATCTCTCAAACCCTATGAACAGACTGTAAGCAGCTTTTATTTTTTCTTATGGCATATTTATGCCACAATCGGTTTCAAACGTTATAAGTTTCGTGGATTTATAGGTAACATAATAACTTTTTTCCTAGGTCATTATTTCAGTATTTTTACTCACTGTTTTTGCATTGTGTTCTCACCTTATTCTTACCTCTTTTTGAAAGATACGTTTACATATATAGAGTAGAGTTACGTATAAAACGCACAGTTACTCGATAACGAGTGCAGTCAGGCTATGATCATGTCACTGGTTGTAGAAAAGCTCTCTAGTCTCTATTCACTTCTATATAAGTCGTTTTACACAAATACTCCAGAATGAATGAGAAATAAATCACCACTAAGGTCAGTACGTTTCCCGCCTCATGACGATGGAGAGATATCAGATCGCCATCTGGGCTCTTACTACTTATAGAAACGGAGACACGCCTCTAACTGGACATGCTTGGTTATGCTACACGTCATCCGCACCCGCTATGGGTACTTGGCAATTAGGATGGATCTCGGAGATGTAACGGACGAGAAGTGGAGAGGTAATCTGGTGTGCTCTTCAGTCAGAGTAATGCAGATGGCCCTCGATAGATAGAACGAGCCTCATTCCAGGTGAACACTTCACACACTTGATTGCACGTATATGCCCTGAGGTTCTCTTTTCCCAGAGACCCTGAACCCATTTCGCTCATATAGGTTACGCCCTCTTTGCTTTAGTTTTTTTGTCTCAGTCTACCTGTTGTCGCCTGTCTCCACGAGCTTCTAGTACTCTAGTTTTTTTTTTGTTTCTGGTAGATCTGGGATAAGTATTTATCTCGAGGGCTACCAAATTCTCCGGGCGGTGCCGGTACGGGCCGAACGAGCGTGGTTCCACTCCACGTGGCTGCATAAAGATCGGTCAATCAGGCGTTGTGAGAGTCTCTGCTATGAGACGTCAGCGATTCTCCTGTGGTAATGTCGAGGATGCACCGATGTCCGCAGCTCCGGAACCCACTCTCCGCGTCGTGCCATCACACCCATAAACACCTTCGTCTAGGCTAGCACTAATAATAGAGAAACTCAGGATTAATAGTAACACTGCAAAGAATTTTATTGCCACCAGGAGCTATTCTAG
>NW_011368144.1:21668-41259 GCF_000735185.1 Notothenia coriiceps | reverse complement strand
GCTTTTTCTTTGCACAGCATGAAAGAAAGGCGAAATAAATGGGCTGTGATTTTTGTATTTTTAAGCAGAGGTCAATCATTTGTACGGCCTTCGGAGGATGTTGTAAAAATTGAAATGGCCCTTGAGAAAAAAAGGTTCCCCACCCCTGCATTAAAGGAACATTTTATTAAAAACGTTCTGTCATCTCAGGCCTTAATCACATCCTCAAAACATCCTCTGAATGTTGAAGTTAAAACGTTATGTCTTAGTTAACCTTAAACCTTATAGGAACATTATTTGAAATAATAAACATCCTAAAAAGTTTCTTTGATCATCAGATTAAAAATGTTTCTTAAAACATTATCAGAACCTGTAGTAATGTTGGCAAAAGTTGTGAGAACGTTCCCCGCTAGCTGGGTAGGGACTATAGGGCAGTTGAATGTGTGTGTGTGTGTGTGTGTGTGTGTGTGTCTGTTCAGATTCAGAAACAAGTCGTGGATTTTACTCCAGGGAGAGACTATGATTGTGATTTTAAGAGTGACTCCATCATGCTCTGATGATGTCAATAAGTTCAATAGGGCGCTGTCTTTTCATTGCATCATTGTACACACTCTGCAGCAGACTGTGTGCTGATGGTTGTTACTGTCAGAGTGTGTTTAAGACAGACAAAAGGAGAAATAAAGAAAGGAAGATGAATAATAAATGCTTGCCTCACCCCCCAGGATAGTTGCTCTGGTCTCCGATGCTATGCTTTAGCAAGGAGTGTCACTACCAGATGTTATCCACTAACATCTGGCTCCAATTTGTTTTTCTCACAACATCTTTTAGGCAATTTTTTGTGGCAGCCCATATTGTCACTAATATTATTATTAACATATTAAGCCTATTTGCTTTGGCTCCCTCGCTAACTTCTGTGACACACACACACACACACACACACACACACACACACTGGGTTGGGCAGGTTTATTGGGAAATAAGTTGTGTTGCAAAATACAGGCAAACATCCATGAGGGTAACAGGAGATCGCGAGAAGAAAATTAGAAGTGAAGGAAAAGTACTATAGTAAGTTATTTTGACTATTTTTTAGATTAGATTAGAATTGCGATAACATCTATTGGCCCATGTTTGTTTAGTGATATGAACAAAATGCTAATGTACAACACTGTTCATTTGTAGACTTGTAGGGCTGTAAGCAATTGGAATGTATTTTAAATAAACAAAAGCAATTTGTGCTGAAACTAGTGCCATTTTGATATGTTTCCTTCTGTTGAATGTATTAACAAATAAACTAATATTTACCAAAAGAGCACTTTTAAAGAGAAGAGGAAAAGTGAAAGAGAAGTCACACTGTCTCATGGTGGTTTGTGCACATATTACCTTGACTCACTATTTTTTCTTCTCTGTTTCTCTGACACTTTTCCTGTCTGTCTTCTCTCTCAGGGCTTGATGTTATGCAGGTGTTGTGTCTCAGCTCTGCAACTCGAAATTTTCCTCTTAATTCAATCAACACCGAACAGTGGAAAAACACAATTTGGATGAAATGCTTGTCCTAAAATGTGTGGAGCCCCTAAGGAAACAGTGCAAAGCAAATATCATCAATTATTTTATAAGAACAATGTATCAAATGATGAAGATAATCCGAAAGTGGTCGTCAATGATAAACATACAGAGAATCTTTAACCAAATCGGCAGCTCTAATTTACAGAGCTTTAAATCAACCCTGCTGCAACTTCACTGTTTTGGATCACATTGAACATGACAAATCATTCTACACCCTCAAAAACAGTGCCATGGCTTCTGAGACACAGTATTTCCTGCAGAGCTTGCTCTCTAACAATAATCCCTCACTTGATTGTTTTACGCACGTATTTCCTTCCTTTCACAAAAGAGCTCTCATGTAATTAGAAAAGATAAAAATGCACAGCTTATTATGAAATATCAAGTTACATTGCATCCTTCGGTGCTCAAATAAATTGAATCTGCATGTAAAATACGTCGCTGCCGTGAAAATTACAAGGTCTCTTCATTTAAATATGAATAGAATAGGAGATGAGTTAAGAGATAACATCATCATAGGTGACATAATCCCGAACAGTCTGAGAGCATGACGTCATCCTCTTGGTATGTAATCCAAGGGACAGGAATATAGCTGTGTCCCAATTCAGGACCCAGCCTCGCAGTCCGCGGAGGACCCACTGCGAAATGAGACGGTCTACGGAGCATGTCCTTGTACGTCACCGGCAGTTACCCCTACATTTTGCCGCCCCCGTCACCTAGCAACCAGCTGCAGTCACAAATGCCGGTAATAATTTCTGACACTAGGCAAAATATTTTCAAACTGTTTTCAAAACTGTTTTCAAAACTGTTCAATATGGAGTCAGACCTAGCTGTACTTATTTTGGTGTTATATGATATGTTTAAATTATTTTCCCGAGGTCGCAACAGGCCCCCGTGAAGAGGGCTTCATTCTCCCCGCGCATCTGGATACATTGCGAAGTCTGCTCCTTGCTCCCTATCAAAACAAAATTGTTGCAGTAAGATTTGTATAACAAAAGCAGTTAAATAAATAAATTAGCTTTATAATGAATCCCAACAATATGAAAACCAAACAGGGTTTAGAAATATTTTCACTTCATATTATTTTATGTATGTGATATAAAGAAGACATCTCCAATTGCCCGTATATTTAAATACACAAATTAAATAGGTTTACTTTTCTTTCATGTTGTTTACTATTTGGGTAAGTACATTTAAAAACGAATCCAGCTGAAACCGTTGTAGCCGTTGATGGGACGTTACAAGCCATATATTTTTTTTAAAACTCATTCGTCACCGTCACCCGTTGCATCCTGGGATATGGTACACCGCGGAGTGTACATCAGATGTATCCTCTAAATCTGGGGAAAGAAGGCTGCATTTGCGGGCCGCATTCGGAGGAGTCTTGTCTTTTTTTTAAATTGGGACAGCCTTCGTTTGGCGGAAGTGACGTATGCGGTCTCCGAATGCATCCTCAGGAGGATGCGGCCGCTGAATTGGGACACAGCTATGGGATGTCATCAAATGCCGTTGCCATGGCGACAGACAACTCGCCATGAAACAGGATGTCGCTGTAAGTCCAATCGACACGGTCCAATCGTCCCCCAATCTTCACTTGTATATCACCGGTCCATGCCTCAACAGCTCTACGCCAAATCTGAGATCTCAACATATGCCGTTTCCATGGAAACGCATCCCTCACCATAAAACATGATGTCGCTATAAGTCCAATGGACACGGTCCAATCGTCCCCCAATCTTCACTTGTATATCACCGGTCCATGCCTCAACAGCTCTACGCCAAATCTGAGATCTCAACATATGCCGTTTCCATGGAAACGCATCCCTCGCCATAAAACATGATGTCGCTATAAGTCCAATGGACACGGTCCAATCGTCCCCCAATCTTCACTTGTATATCACCGGTCCATGCCTCAACAGCTCTACGCCAAATCTGAGATCTCACCATATGCCGTTTCAATGGAAACGCATCCCTCGCCATAAAACATGATGTCGCTATAACTCCTATGCAAATGTTCAAAAAGTGCTCAAACTTCACAAGTGTGCTAACAGTCCAGCCGTGAAGACATCTACGGGACAGTTTTGAGATATCTTCAAATGCCGTTGCCACAAACGCTCACATGTAAGAGGTTCATCTCTCATTCAGAACAATGAAGCCTTTGAAGTCTAGGCACCTCGTTAGCTCAACTATAAACACCTGTGCAATGGAACACGATGATGTCATCACTCCAACTGACATGCTCAGAGCAGCAGACTTCAGATAGCAGTGTGCAAACAGTCCAGCCGTGAAGACATCTACGGGACAGTTTTGAGATATCTTCAAATGCTGTTGCCATGGCAACACAATGCCACTTGTATATCACCGGTCCATGCCTCAACAGCTCTACGCCAAATCTGAGATCTCAACATATGCCGTTTCCATGGAAACATGATGTCGCTATAACTCCTATGAAAATGTTCAAAAAGTGCTCAAACTTCACATGTGTACTAACAGTCCAGCCCTGAAGACATCTACGGGAGAGTTTTGTGATTTCTTCAAATGCTTTTGCCATGGCAACACAATGCTCGCCTTGAAACACGGTTTTAAAAAAACTTTGGTGAAAACACTCAAAACAGCCCAAAACTTCACAGGTTTGGTAACGATGCAGCCATCAACGCATCTAAGCGTATTATGGGGTGTCATCAAATGCCGTTGCCATGGCGACAGATCATTCGCCATCAAGTTAGTTCAGAAGTTTGCGGTTCAAATATTCTGCTGCTATTCCAAGCCTTTTCACTTTCTTTTTCTTCTCTCATCACACATTCAAGCCCCCAGTGTTCATGTATCATTTCAATCTAAATTATTCACATTTTTTCTTACACATTACATTTCAACAGTTTAGCGTCAGATTTTCAGCATAAAGCATTCCCACTAGCAATTTCTTCAGAAATTGCATTCTCTAGTTAACTTTATTGTCCTTATTTATATTCATTTATGATCATACTGCGATCTCTAATTATCACAAATAATTGTCAATTACAATATAACAGTATAGATACAAAAAAACAACAAGTGCCCTTAAAGCAATTCAATAATAGGTATATAAATACAAATGTGTCCCTCATACAGCAAAGCATTCATTCTTAAATAATATGGTTTAACATTTTAAATTAATAACAAAAGCAGAGCAAACAAATATTTGGTTAGGTCATAACTGAAATGGTAATAAGATGGCAGATTAGATTTTATTTATTCAAGTACTTGATTATTTTCTTATGGCACCAAACAAATATCTTTACATGAGTATTTCATACCAAGAGGATGATGTCATGCACACTGTTTGGGTTGATGTCATGGGAGGCAATGATGTCATCTTCTCCTTTTAAATGCATGCTGTTGTAGGTGAAGCTTCTGCTCACGCTCTCTTTCACATCCCTCTCAGGGATCACTGTACCATACATTTCAACCTAATTTTATAAATTGTATAGCAGGCTGTGAACCTCAAATCTACTTTTCTGATGGGATTGAAAATATTTCTAATAGGGGAATTAAGGGCAGGTGAAAGCACTTTAAGGATCAAGGTCTGCAGTATGCTCTGGCATTTGTGGGTTTTTTCAGTCTATTCTAGAATCCAAAATATGTTGAGTTTCTGAGTAATTTAAGTAAGTTAGGCCTGTCCGTGTGTTTTTCCACTATGATTAATAGCTTCGATTCAAACTTTCTTCTAGTTTAAATCAGGTTCCAAGTGCAGCATATATTTTGTTTTATTTGAATATATTCTTAAAATAATGAATCTGCTGACACTGTGCCAGTTTTCTATTTATAATCTGGTATGCTGGCACCACAGAAAGCAGTTGACACTGGCAAAGGTTTGCAATCACAAGTCATATGACTATAACATGACTTTAATTAGCAAAAGAACCAACATAGATGAAGAAAAAACTATTTTGCCTGCATTGTCTTTACTAACGTTCTCTGCTGCTGTGATGGGGATTTTGGATGTGTGTGAAACCAGATGCTGCCAATCCCCAACAGTCACTGCAGCATTCAATGACATACAGTACCAGGATGCCGATAATAATGAGCATAATCCATCTCTATAAAGACCAGTGTTCTGTGAAAGTAAAGTGATGCACCTTCATCATGACGCACAGGAAGGAATTCAATTTGAAAATGAATCTCCTCCTCCTTAAATGTATGCAGGCACACAATGACGCATCCTTACGCCATAAAGTTTGATAGTGACTGCAGGTAGTATCTCACTCCAACGCTTTATCTCTCTCTCTCTAGATTAAGTCTCTTGCTGGAGGCTTACCCTCATTTTAAACTGCTCTATTCCTTACATTAATCTAACCTCAGCCTAGTCCAAATGCCAACCTAATCAGCATATTGGCTTTGTGTTTAGTGCTTTTTAAGCCCAAATATGGTGAACAGTTGGGTCCTTTTTTAAGTTTTCCCCTTATCTGAACAGGTTAGATGAATAGAGAACTCTCAACTGCCCATATGTGTGAAAGAAAATGAATTAATTTAAAGTTCAAATTAAGTCCATCCATCTATCCATCCATCTTCTCCCGCTTATCTGTGGTTGGGTCGCGGAGGTAGCAGTTCCAGTAGAGAGCCCCAAACTTTCTTTTCCCTGGCCACATCAACCAGCTCTGACTGGGGGATCCCAAGGCGCTCCCAGGCCAGCGAAGAGATATAACTCCTACATCTGGTTCTAGGTCTACCCCTTGGTCTCTTCCCAGCTGGACGTGCCTGGAACACCTCCCTAGGGAGGCGCCCAGGTGGCATCCTAACTAGGTGCCCGAACCACCTCAACTGGCTCCTTTCGACGCGAATAAATGATTATCAACCAACTTCAAAAGAGTGTGGTCATGTGCTTTTAGCCAAAGCCAATAGATTATCACTTTGTTTAATGCACGCAAAAGGACTGTCAGAAAACGTATTGATGTGCACCAGCTCTCCATGGTGCTGCATTTTGATTGGACAGCAGCAACTCACTAGTCACACACACATTGTTAGCACTTTTCCTACACATATAAACTCTGTATGCATTTTCTAGTTACAAAATCACACATTTAGCATATGCACACATATGTATGCTTCTTTTACAAACTGCAACTATTATTATGTTTAGACCAGCTCTTTTGCACATCAAACATAAAGGAACATCTTCAAGATGTCCAGATGAAAAAAAATTTACATTCCAAACTTTATTTAGATATTATTGCACAAAGGACTTTATTAAAATGTGTCGAAGCCATGAATCTATTTGCATTGATAA
The DNA here is from genome assembly GCF_000735185.1 of Notothenia coriiceps. NCBI lineage: Eukaryota > Metazoa > Chordata > Actinopteri > Perciformes > Nototheniidae > Notothenia > Notothenia coriiceps. Next base: position 34,457 of record NW_011368144.1, on the reverse strand, counting down.
AAGCCTTAAGGCATCAACAAAGCGTGTTGCTCATGCTAACTTAACTTTTTGGCTTTTCCAACAGGCATACAGTACAAGCTCCAACACTTTTAAATCTCATCTCCATGATTGTTTCATCACGCACCAACGACAAGAGAAATCATTCTGTTAGAATAGTACTCTGATAAGTGCTTGACACTACTGACGGCAATTAGATGTCAGGAGTAATTACCTTTTTTATTATTTATCACTCCCAATGTTCATATACAAATCAGATACATATATGTCATGTTTCTTTTTCAGTGAGGGTGTGCACAGATCATCCTTTGAAGCAGCCTTCTCGTCACATTTACCGACAAGACAATCTCCTCCACCTGTACTCTCATTCTCTTTACGATCAGAAGCTTTTTGTACAAGGGGACACACATTATCATCATCTCCTGAATGATTTAGATCCACTCGGCTGCCATCAAATACCTTCAGTCAGGACAATGTTCTCTGTTCAATTCAGAAAGTGTTTGTGAATATATATCCTATTACCAACAACGCCTGAGCATGAATTTCTATGAGAGTCGGAAAGTGTGTGTTTGTGACCGTGCAGCACACCAGCTTATGATGTGGAATAAACCATGGGTTGCCCCCTAGCACCGAAGTGTTAATAATGGAACAGATAGCTTTATTTCTTTGATATATTATTAACATTGATTATAGACATGGAATGAATAAGTAAAAAAAAAAGCCTGGGAATGTTTATGAACAGTTTTCACACTGTTTGTAAAGCGAGCGCAGGTAAAGTCAAAGTCAGTCAAAGTCAAAGTCAGCTTTATTGTCAATAATTCTACATGTTGTACATCCACAAATCTCGAAATATAGTTTCTCACAGTCCTACAGTGTTACATATATACATCAAACAGAAAAACAAAAAGGGCCTAGATAAACTTGGTATACATATACTGTACAAGGTACCTTGATTCAGAACGTCTTGTGTGAACATATGGTGTGTCAGTGTGTATGTATATGCAGGGCCGTCCCTCCCTACAGGCCGGTCACGCAGACTGCGTGGGGGCCCCACCTTGCGGAGGGAGCCTCAACTGAGCTGAAAATGTGGCGCACCTATGCGCTTATGGCGCGGCACGGTATATTAACTGTCAATATATTGCATTATTTTGTTTTCTGATTTACTGGTTAATTGAAAAGATTTAATAAAATAAATCTTGCTGTTTGCTACCCCAACTGATACTGATTAATAATCAACATGAAAAACATATTTATTCATATCTACAAAACATATTGAAGATATATAGATTAATATATGGTGTTAATATATTACAATATATTGATATATAGAATAATATATTGTGTTAATATATTACAATATATTGATATATAGAATAATATATTGTGTTAATATATTACAATATATTGATATATAGAATAATATATTGTGTTAATATATTGCAATATATGGGATAATACATCAGTAATTGCCGCTTTCNTCATCGCTACCCGTAGTTGTAGCGGAGCTCGGCAAATTTGCTGATTTTGATGATCTATGATGTAAGTGTGATTTATGTATGATTCAATCGCTTTTTAAAGTCAAAATCAGCAAATTTGCCGAGCTCCGCTACAACTACGGGTAGCGATGAGAAGTGAGGCAGGGACGAGCTCTGCCTCTCGTAAGCCCATAGTAACTTGCTGGAGCGCGGGCACTAATTTAGCGCGGGCACTTATTTTGTGAGCGCGCTCAAGCCAGTTACTGTGGGGTGAGGTGAGGCACAGATGAGCTCTGCCTCACCTCAGAATGTGTCACCCCACAGAAACTGTCTGGAAAGCGGGCACTAAGCGCATGCCTGTTACCATCTCACTGTAGGTCATCAATGTAATGTTTGTAGATCCCTTTATTACATTTATCCTTGCCATCCATAGTCTCTAAATAACTTATTTCACGTATATATGATATTTAGGCTCGCCTCATCATATAACGGCAATGAAAAAAGCACCAGGAGAGGCAGCCATAACCTCTGCCGCACTGAAGGGGGCGCACGTGAGCCCACAGGTTCTTGTTGCTACTGTTATTCTACGCAGAGACGGGAGACACAAACAACAAACTAGACTTTTGAAACTAGAGGAAGATAAGGAGGACTTTTACAAACAACTAATAGAGATTGTTGTCCAGAAGGAGAGCATGGACTTAATCTTCAAGTCAAGGTAAGACCACAATTGTAATGAAAATGGGATCTTACTAAGAGAGAACAATCCAATATTTAGATTTTGGGTATCCTTTTGTTGAACGGTCTGTTTAAAATGAATCGAAGCATCAGACTAAAAAAGCTTTTGAAAATAACCGAATATTTCGATCAAGGTCAAAATATAATATTTGTAAATCTGACTCTGAAAGAGTCAGTGCCTCACCAGCCATGAACCTCACCGCACGTCACTGCTGCTAACCTACCTTGGTTGGTTATTGGCTAATGGTTACACAAGCCAAAAAATCGTTATGACATCAAAAAGTGGGAAAAATCTGATCAGCTCATTTTTAGACAGCTTTTTATATAAATGGATCAGGACAAAATGAGAGAGAATCTTTTTTCCTGAAACTTTCAGAATCTCTTTACACAAAGGGGACACATGTTTATGTATAAAATACATTAAAAAGTGGATTTTGCAGAACAGGTGACCTTCAAGGCACTAACTAAGAAGTGTACATTTAAGAAGTCGACACCAATGGCACAGGTATACCAAAATGTGCATATAGATGATAGTATTACAGCACCTGTAGCACCAATTTAACTTTTGCAACTAGTGTCTGAGCAATAAATGCTCTAAAAGATTTGTTTAGAAATATATAGGAAGAATTATGATTTCAAAGCACAGAAAGTGAAGTGATCAGAAATATTCAATATAAAGTTTAGGTTTCATACTATGCCACGGGGAGTTTAATGTTTCACATGTGTCAGAGTGTGAGTTGGTGTTCTCATTCAACACTCACATACAGGGCCCACTCACGCTGAAGCAGTCTGCATCACCCGAGCAGCAGGTAATGATTCAGGCAGCTCTGTCTCTGACTCACACCCCTGATCTCTACCTTGATGTCTTTCTGCATCCTCTCAGCAGTGATGAGAGCATCACTTTGGCAGCTTGAGCGAGGTAAACTTTTGTATTTTTCTGAATGAAAGTTCTTAGGCCAAAAATATCGGAAGGGAAGTGTATTTGAGTGTACTGAAGTTCCTTACAATGTTTTTCTGAATGAGAGCCACCCCCCCCCCCCTGCAACCTGATCTTTCATTGAGCCGATACCTGATTGTCCCTAATGGTCACTGCAGCCTTAAGTGTGAACATGAAGATCAACAGCATGAGTTAAATAATCACTTACACATAGATCCGTTGTAATTTCACCCGTCGGTGAATCTGAGCAAATAGCACATTACAGAATTCACTTATTACCATGGTGATCACAGTGCCATCTTTCCTTGTTTAAATAAATCAGTTGGTCAAATGGCAGAAAAATACCCCCCTGTTAAATGACCATGGCTGTTAGCTGTGACACAGATGGAAAAACCTGAGTCTCCACGTCTGAGAAACTACCACTAGACTGTCGATCGGAGGACAACTGGTCACCCTTAGCCAGAGGCTCGTCTGAAATGTGTTTGTGTCCACAGGTACAATCTCAAATAATGCAGTCTGAGTGCTGTTTACACTTTACAGTGTTGTAGGAGCATGGCCTCGTTCAAACTAATGCCCAGAACGGAACAAGAAGAAATAGTTTTGACTGTAACAAGACATTTTTTTTTATCCTAAATAAGAGTCTACAACCAATGGCAGATTGATATCAAACTCAAATGAACTCCAAAATAAACGTTGGATCTTTCCGTTAAGTATGAGCCAGCAGACGTAGCCTAGCCTGGCTAACATTAGATTTTAAACATTGCTTTTGTACGAATGAAAGAAACAATATTTAAAGAGCATCTTGCAGGTTGTTTTGTTTTCTACATTTATGCTTAAACTTGCTTGAAAATTACAATTAAAAAAGTGAATGTAGGATTTGATATGTTTTACGAGACATAAGGGCAGGAATTCAGAGGGAAAGGAGCAATTTTGAGCTCTTCTCTTAAAAACGGCTTTTTGTTAAGGTCATACGTCAAACGCGTCATATTACATCACAAAGGGTAAACATCTCCGCTCTCTGACCGCGGGTATAGTTAGTAGTTGCGTTGAGTTGAGCGGTTGTGTTTTAGTGAGCTGGTATTTTTCGGTAGTTTTACATTGTATTTCACCATTTGTAATCATGGTGCAGTATTGTGTTTGTGCAGGTTGCACAAATACCAGCCTGTCAGGACATCGAGTCCACAGTTTCCCTCACGGGAAAAGGACCGGAGCTAGCGTTAGTTCCTGGGTGCGTTGTGCATCCACCTCCCTGCAGCACATACTCTCCACAGCTTTATCAGGAAACCGTATTACTCTCTCTCCCGCCCCCCTTCGCTGCTCTCTCTCCCCTCCGGTACACGGCACTGTAAGACGTAGTGTGGAGTTGCATTAGGTAACGCTGTGGTGGCTGTACTGCTCCAGCCGTCTCCTTTGTGTTTGTTTGTTTCCTCCTGTCTGTGTTGTTTGTGTGTGCGTGGTGGTTGTCAATCCTGGCTCCCGGCTCAACCTCCACTCACCTGCTGCAATCAGCTGTGCANACAGAAAATACCTCCCCAAAACGCCTCGTTGGAGATACGTCATTGTCCATTTGATTATTCCGGGTACGCATGATGTCAACCGTACCCGGAACGAAATGGACCAATCCGTGGAGCCGTTACGTTACGTCTGCGGAGCCGTTACGTTAAGCCCCCGCTGATTGGTCCAAATTGACCAATCCACTGATTTCTCCTCCCTGGCTGCAGGCTGATAACAGACAGTTGGGATCGCGGTGAAATTCTCTCTGCAGACCCATTCTCACAGCGTTTATCAACCTTTTTCTTACTCAATATCAAGCCACACTTATTGTTTTTACTTCGGCTGTGACTTTGTGTGTGCTCAGGATGAGTTTGGCTGTGTTTCGCTGTGTATCGCTAAAAAAGGAAACAACACCTCCACGGAGCTTAGTGCGATTCACAACGTCCCGACCAATCAGAGCACACTGTGCTCACAGGAAGGGTGGGGGCTGGAGCTACTGGAGCTAATACGAGCCGTTAAAGGCAGAGAGTGAAATTCAGTGAATACACGTACTTTACAGAGATGCTGTATGAGAAACCAATGTGAGTTTGGAAAATTGCACAATATAAATCTATTCTAGTAGACCTCAACAATGGAATTATGATCAGTGGAAATGGCCATGATATTGGACCTTTAAGAAATGACTATTCAAAATGATAAAGACAGTGGTAGTCAGAATAAATGTAAAAACAGTTTGTTATTATTATTTTTAAGGTAAGATGTCCTGAGAATATCTGTTGGACATACCAGTCTGCTTGACATGATGGACACATGTCAATTCAAGTCCATGTTAACATACCGCATGTTTTGGATACCATACATTATGAGAGCGTTTCTATGTTTTATTTTTTAAGTTTATATTTGATACTGTGCAATGTGTCAGACACATGTATCTCACAAAACGCTGCTACCATCCTAACATTTTACTAATTATTCTTACGATTCCGTCTCTCTTTTTTTGCTTCTGTGCAGTCACAACTGGTCAATATATCATATACCCTGTAGGGATCAGTCATAACGCATTATCAAAGACACGTTTCCAAACCTTGTGTCTGTTGACAGAGCTGTGGAGACAGGGGCCGTTTCTTAATCTCGAGGAAACTGGCTTCCAAGCCAATATTTCAAGGACTCTACGTCATCGAGTGCCGCCGAAGGACTGTTCCAATCTCCAGCATACTTGGAATTCCACCGAGGCTGCGTCCTTGGTTTGGGGGTAATTTCGAGGCTGCACATGCGTCCTTAAAATCCCCACAATGCACAATGCACGGACCAATTTCCCCAAATCTGTGGCGGAAAATGTAAGGCGGGGCCTCTCATATGACACACCTGCACACTTGCTAGCCTGTTCCACTCTTCGTTTTCCGAATGCCAGGAAGGATTCTTGCCTAGCTTCTGAAGCAAGTGACTCGGAAGACATGTGCTACCAAGCAAGCATCCTCGCGATTGAGAAACGGCCAGGGGGTGTTTCTCAATCTCGAGTAAAGCTGCTCCAGAGCCACTATTTCAAGCATGCTACGTCGTCGAGTGCCGCCGAAGGACTGTTCCAATGTCCAGCATACTTGGAAATCTACAGAGCCCGGCGTACTTTGTTTCGAGAAATTTCGAGGCTGCACATGTGTAGACTCCGCGGTCTTAAAATCCCTACAATGCTTTGCGCACGGACCAATTTCCCCAAATCTGTGGCGGAAAATGTCAGACGGGGCCTCTCATATGACGCACACCTGCACACTTGCTAGCCTGTTCCATTCTTCGTTTTCCGAATGCCAGGAAGTATTCTTGCCTCGCTTCTGAAGCAAGTGACTCGGAAGACATGTGCTACCAAGCAAGCATCCTCGATATTGAGAAACACCCAGTGTTAGTGAAGCAGGTTGGGCTTCTTGTCCTCCATACATCTGCCTGCTGGCTGCTGTTGGGGCCAAATCATTATCAGCTGGTGTAGGAATGAGTCCTGAATTTGAAAATAAATTAGCAGTTTAGCACTTCTCTTCTTCTGGTAGTCAATGGGTTTTTGAACCCAAAATAAGGTGTAGTTAACACAATCTTAGGAGATACTACATTACGGTTGCTGTATTACTAAACACAATCACGTCGATGATTAGCCGTATTTAGCTTAGCGTTGGTGACGCACAGCCGTGATGTAGTTTGTCTAAGGCCTACGTTAGCATTTTATTTCTGGTGTTAATATGTGGAGATGTCCTGCTAAACTAGATGTATTCCCCTGCCCTTAGCTTAGTGGAGGTGACTTGAAGTCATGTGACCTTGATGTAACGATCATCACAGTTAGCTAAGTTGTTTAAACTATAGCTATTTATTTGTCTGGTGTTTGCATTGATTCTTCAATTATTATAAAAGTGGTGTTTATATATGGAGTTTATCTGGCTGAAGAAAATGTGTGTGTCATAAATGTGCATTTTCCACAAAGCTTATTTTCTGTAATAATCCTAAATCCAATGGAGAGATCCCATTTTCTTTTTGTTCAGGGAGCCTTTGTGATGCTAACTTCCTCTTACAAAGATACGCTGCAACACTGTATACACACCACATAATGCATCTTACTCTGACAACATCCTGTAGCACTCTTTGAGTTGTGTTCACACACTGCCTCCTGATCACACAGTGAACACACACATGAAGGGTTAACCAGCGCAGCGGGGTCCAGCAGTGCTCCGGCCTCAGTGACAGTGACAGACAGTTTACATTACAGCCAGATGGGCTCCATGTTGCCAGCTGCTCACATTAAATCTCTTCTCCCTTTTCTTTCCTTTTTTCTCCCCCCCTCACCCCTCTCCCTTTCTTCTCTGTAACAGGTGGGTTTGTTTAACTTCCGCCCATCTGTTCGCCCTGTACCGCTGGAAGTTCACATCCATGGTTTCCCGGGGCAACACTACTGCCCTCGCATGGCCAGCATGAACAAGCCTACCTTCCAAGGTACAGCTCCATGTACACCTCCTTCACACATGCTTTATGTCAGATGTTCGTTCCATTTGTAACAGGTTTCTCATTGAGCTGGAGTTACATAAAGTCACTGCTGCTTCGATAAAAGTTATCTTTAGATAAGTCTTTCCACTGTTTTAGGTTTATATTCACTGTTTATTTTTATTTATATTATTAACTCATGTGAAATGCCTTGGTAACATGCTTCTGTAACAAAACAATGTTCCAATTTGGGATCCAAAAAGTACTATTTCAATCTATTTAAAGAGCTATTTAATCATTCCTGCTAAGCTAACGTTATTATGAAAAAGTAGGCTTTTAAAATAAACAATTGTTCAGACTTTCTAAAAGTAATTTATACCACATTTTGATCCATCTTCAGTTTTCCCTCAGCCAAACTAAATAACTAATGGGCCTAGCGCTGAGTACCACAGACAGGGTAGCGAAGTCAGAAAGAGTCTTTCACTGTTTTTTGTTGACAGAAAGAAGGAACATTTCTTATCCTCACCCAGATTGTTGGAAACACTTGCATTAAAGCACACACAATAATATAAAATCGTTTCTGAAGCAGTGAAAAGTAATAATTCACATTGAAACTTGTGTCTTTGCAGCGATACGCAGCCACTCCCCAGCCAAACCAGTGCTGATCTTTGTCTCCTCCCGACGGCAAACCCGACTGACCGCCCTGGACCTGATCGCCTACCTGGCCACAGAGGACAACCCCAAACAGTGGCTGCACCAGGACGAGAGAGAGGTACGCTCACTCTCTCACAGGGTCCAACAGAAAATCACTGTAGAAATTAAATGAAATGGAACACAGTAGATTGGAACCGTCATCATCCATGAAGAGGGTCAGTGTGTGTAAGATGAGGTGCACGATAGCATACTGAAACATAAGGAGGTAGATTTCAGCAGGCATCCATTAATTCTTCAATATATCGTAACCCACCGAAACATAGAAACAAGAAAGCATTTCTGATATTTAGAAAACAAACTGTTACAGAGAATGTTTACCATTCTTAACAAAAGGAGCTTAGAAAATACATTCACATTTACTGTCTTTATTCTGACACATTTACACATGTAGGCAAGTTTAAGCTCTGGTAAACAACATCAGATCTGGGGACGTAGACAACTGACACAATCAGAAAAATATGTGCAAATATAACCACATGTGTCTGTCTCATGCATTCCCTTCATTTCTAATGTGTCTTTATTTCTGTGGAAGCACTCCATTGCCCCCCCTTTGCTGAATTGTGCTGACGCTCGGTTTCTCTGTGTAAGTGGTGGTTTAAGTGTAATCACAGATGGAATTCAACCCAACTTGTGCCGGAAAAGTCTGTGTCATCCTCCATTATATTGTCTGTGCATACCTTGGGATCAGTTCAAGATTCGAGCAAGTAGCCCCTCTGGGTTCACATTTGAAAGGTTTGCTATTATTATTACAACTCTGGGATATGCAGGCGTGATGGAGCGTGGACCGTATGAACCTCTCATGAGAGAACTTTGTACTGGCTTTACAGTCACATGGGTTTGTTAAAGTGCGTAGTAAAGTTCTACAGGATTTTCCTCCTCTATCTAAAAAGCATTTTAAGCACTTTTTTTTTGGTTAGACACCTTAAACAAGATCCGTGGTTAACCCAAATAACGTAACCTTTTTTTCTTCGACGTAAAATTATTCAGTAAATACAATCTGGTGATCGTCTGGTCTGGAGTGTCTTTAAAAAAGTGGTTGTGAACAAGTTGCTAAAAGAGATTGCTAATAATTATTGATGCCGAACACTAGTTGGCTTTGTGCTGGTTATGTGAATTCATGTGAATGTCATGTTGCTTGTTTAGCTTAATATTTAACCTAAGCGTCTTACCTCCACTTATGCTTTATTAATAAAAAACGTGGTGTTAAGAGATTTTTCTGCTAAGCAAAGCATGTTAGTATCATAAATGTGTGTCCACTCCAATCCCCATGCTTTTGGCAGAGGGAGCCCCAGCGATTCTAACTTCCGGGTCAACCTACAAAAACAAATAGTTTGTATATCATTATCACATTATAGTTTAAACAACACTTATTGCAAGGTAAATATACTGCAGAGCAAGGAGCTATTCTGAAGGCAAGTTGAAAAGGCTGATGCCGGAGAGAGGAAAAAGCAATGTGCTTGGTTGGCTTATCTTTTTGGCAAATATTTTGGTCAACAATACTTCTGATTGAATTTAATTGTGTTAACCACATGACGTTTGCTCTGACTTCACCATGAAGACAGGTTAACCACATGTTACAAAAGAAGAAAATCCAAAGCCAATTGCCATGAAAACCAGCTATCGTCAGGCCAAAATGTTAACTTTGCACATAACATATTGGACATTCTCCTTGGCAAACTGATGCTTTGTTCATATACTTTGTGTATAATGAACATCTTTAAGACGTTTTATTGAGCTGAAAGTATACACGATTAAAAAGTTGCAGCATATTGATGGGGACCATTTTCCCTGAAAAACACATAGATCTTAAAGTGTATGTTAACCACTGTTTAATGCGTCTACATTTACTTTAAGTTAGTTTCAAGAGGATGTGCTTCATGGAGACTTTTAATATATAATCAGCATTTTTGAGTCAGGAATACTGCGATTTCCATAAACAAACAACATGGCAAAGCATCACTGAGCTGTGTTCAGTCTCATCCATATTTTTTGTGGCACAAAGGACCATTGTTTATATCTCCATACAGGGTTAGGAAACAATGCCTAATTTTATAATGCTATTATTTGCTATGTGCTCCTCTGGTCACTATAGGTATACAGTACATGCAGCGTTATCACTACTTTGATTTATTCAAGTTTAAAAATGCTACATATGGAACCTTGCAGATGCACTGACTCGGAGCAAATGTGCCGTCTTATACCCGTGTGTGTGTGTGTGTGTGTGTGTGTGTGTGTGTGTGTGTGTGTGTGTGTGTGTGTGTGTGTGTGTGTGCGTGTGCGTGCGTGCGCGCGCGTGCGCGTGTCCGCGTGCGTGCGCGTGTCCGGCCTCTGTGTGTTCCGCTGACACATGCTGCCGCCCGCTGCTTCTCTGTGCTGGGCCGTGTAGCAGCTCTGCGCCATGCTGCTTGACTGACAGGCCTCTGGACAGAGCTGCTTAACTCTCCGCGGGGGTCACCCACTGCCTCGAACCCCCCCGACCTGACAGCTCTTTCTTCCTCTGCCACAAACCCCAGCTCTTTTCCTTGGGGAATATCTCTACTCTTCCATTTTCTTACTCTCATATCCAGTGTTGGGAGGCTTTAAATATGTATTGTGTTACAAATACTAGCTACCTTTAACAAATTCAAGGAACTTAATCTGAGTATCAAAATATAAAATAAATGTAACCTGATTACTTTCAGTAAATTTTGGATTACAAGGGAAACTAAATATCAATAAGATGTTTTTTTACTGAAGTGTATTACTAAGACAACAGAACAATCTGACATTAGAAAAGAAGAAATCAAGATATCGATTGATTAATCAAGTGAGGAGCAGGTTCCTTTTCTCATATACAGCCAGACTTCCACGTTGCTCCACTGCGTTCCAATAGTCCATTTAGCTTAGGAACCTTCCTAACCAAGTGAAATGACCCGGAAGTACGTCAGTGGCAGCCATGTTAAGTGCCGTTCCAATTCTCCCAATGAAAGGAAAGAAGGTTTCAAACTTCCTTTATAACCTCCTTTAGCTTAGGAACCACTGGACCTCCCTTACCGAAAGGAGAGGAGAAAATGCTGCCCCACAATGCCTTGCAGCCGCAGCATTTGCGTCACACAACAGTCGGCCGTTCACGGAAACAAACGATTATGACGGAGAAATTATATCATGAAAGTTACGTTGCTTATTAAGCATTTTAAAACGTATGTGGTAAGTTGCCAAAGTGCTTTGTTTTGAACGTTCATCAGTATTATAATCAAAAAGAGAAATATGAAAGTTAGTTTTTACTGAAATGATCAAATAAAGTCAACATTTCACTGAGCTGTGTGGGGTTTGTTCAACTTTTAAAAGATGTTTGAATGGTGATATACACAGTGATAGGTGTTAAAGACTAACGTTTATAATAAATACATTTGTATTGATTTTAAGATATTTTCATAGTTCATACAATCATACGTATTGGGATCATTTGTATTAATGTGGACTGGAGGGAGAGGGTGAATAGCATAAGTTTCACTTTTTTATTTCAATTCCAACTTTGGTCATGAAGAATATGTTTTTCTGTTGTTCATAAAGCATAAAGCAACAGCATCAGAGCAAGGTGCAGTCTCTAGATGAGTCCGTCGTTCTTATTATATCCATGTTGTAGTCCGTTGTATAGAAAACTGTAGTTTCCATAGTTTCCCCACAGCAGCAGACGCACAAAATGACGTCCGCTGGTGCATCATAAACACGTCGGATAGTGAAAGTGCATTCGGATTCTCTAAAGTACCGCAGTCTCTTCTCCTAAATCCTTTTGAATTCTCCTATCCACTATCCCTTAACCCCGTGACGTTTCACTCAGAGGTCAAGGAATAGGAGATAGGGTTAGAACTTAGGAGCTGATTTTTAAACTATCCGAACGCAACCAAAGAGTCGTGACGCACGGCCGGACTTATCTCAGCCAATGACAGCTCTGCATGCATTCCCTGGATATTATTTTAGAAACTGCTTTCATCGCGTCGCGATGTTTCCAGAGAGAACAGCTGTGAGGGCCGTGTCGAAAGCAGAGCAGTGTGTAAAATATATATCACTCAGTATAACAGGCCTACATTACTTTCTGTATTTCTATGCTTTAGTTTAGTAGATATCTACAAACAAAGAGTCGATATTTTTCTAAGACCATTTAGTGCTTCACATAATAAAATACACAACGGCTGTAGCCTGATTATGCTTTAGGAGCTGTAGGTGTGTGTGGTACAGTGTGTAGGTGTGTGTGTGGTACAGTGTGTAGGTGGTACAGTGTGTAGGTGTGTGTTTTGTACAGTGCGTAGATGCCGCGGACAGACGGGTCTCAGTTGGTTTGGTGTCCTCTGTTTACTTTTAATACTTGTAAATACAACTTTTGGCCCATAATTTCAATTCCTCATCGTAGCGACCAGAGAGGGGAGGGGGGGTATATCCAGTCTCTGATTGTGTTGCGTTATTATGAGAGTGCTCTGTTTGATTCTGAAATTGTATATATTT
>NW_011368144.1:8366-21623 GCF_000735185.1 Notothenia coriiceps | reverse complement strand
TGCTACACGCCCTCTCACTACTGCCTACCACGCGCACCTCCAATCGCTGCTGTACACACACCCCCCCAATCACTGGGGTGTACACACACCTCCGATCACCACTGTACCACACAACCTCCATCACCACTGTTACACATGCCCCATATCACTGCTGTACACCACCTCCATCACCATGCTACACCATGGGCCCCCATCACTGCCCTGCTACAGCACACCTCCATCGACCACGATGTACAAACACCTCCATCACCACTGGTAACACACACCTCCACTCACCACTGTATACAACACCGTTCCATCACTCGCTGCTTAACACACACCTCCCATCGACTGCTTGTACACGCACCTCCATCAACTACTGTACCGCACCTCCTCACTGCCTGCTACCACACACCCCCATCACTGCTGTACACCACCTCCCATCACCCACTGTACACACATCCTCCATCACTGCTGCTACACGCCCACCTCCATCACTGCCCTGATACACACACCTCCATCACCACTTTACCATGCCACACTGCTGTACACAACCTCCATCACCACTGTACCACACACTCCACACCACTGGTACAACACAACCTCCATCAGCACGTTACCATGACCTCCAATCCAGCTTACTGGTACAACACCCCCCACCGTACTATTGTACCACACCTTTGGACCGTTGGAGGCAGCTTGTTCGCTCAAACTTGCATAGTTCCATGTTAGGCCCCGTACTGTAGACACACCTCCAATCACTTCCGTGTACACACACCTCATCACTGCTGTACACACACCTCCATCTCCACTGTACAACAACCTCCATCACTGCTGTATCACAACACTCAATCTCGCTCTCTCGCGTTGTGGTGACTGATGGCGCTGTTCGCGTTTGTAGCTGTGCGCACTTGTGCGCGCAGCCTTAGGTTTGCGAGCTTGCCCATACGCGTGCGTCTGTCGCGACTACACATGCGAGCGGCGGCATATACTTATGGCGACACCCCATTACATGGGTGCGCCTCGTGCGGCACCAACCCTCCTTGAGTATCTGTGATCGCGCGCTGTGTCGCTTTGGACTGGGTGTGTGTGCGGTGTCGGCGTCCTATGTGTGCGTGCTTAGCGTGACACGCTCCAGTCACTGCGCTCGCGATGCGTGTGTGCTGGCTCGAGTGCGTGCTCGTTGCACTGGTGTGCTGCTGTGTGTGGTAGCTGTGTGCTGTGATGCGTTGCGCGGTTCGTGCGAGTGCTAGCGTGGTGTGTGATAGATCTTATACTCTAGGCGAGCTCTCTCTCCTACATTCTCATCTGCTTTCGCATATCACCTGTCTCTCTCCTCCTATGCGGATGGCGTGCGCGGAGCCCACTACACTGGGACTACCTCTCTCGGCCATCAACCCACTGCTACCTACACACCACTCATGCAAACCAGTTCATAGGAAAGTTGCGGGCTGACATCTATACTAAGCACCTCCAATCACGGACTTTATAATCGCTCTCTCCAAAACGTACCTAACCGCCAATCAGCGTGCACTTAGTGCATGTACACGCATTCATGCGCGCGGCACTCACCCTGCTTACTCTCAACTCGATACAACATACCAAAGTATTCTGAATGTTGATGAATACAGTAAATCGCGAGACTCTCTACACTCCGAACCGACAACCTGTAACGAGACACAACCCACAGTCGTACCTCTCAAGCTGTTATGTAGAACATATGCTGTTTATTAGCTTCAATATTAAACGTATTGTTTGTTTTTTACCCCCAGAATCAGGCGATTTAATCACCTATAGATGTGAACAGTAGGCTCCATCGTCACTAACTGCACTAATCTACTACAAATCCCTTCACACATCAGGCCCATGCATCAGCCCATTTTACTATTTTTGATTATGGGTGTTATATAAGGAAATGCTGCGTAAAAAAATGCATCAATTCATACACACAAAGATTTGCTCGTGGTGCCGCGAGAGGCGCGCGCGCGGCGCGGGGGACGATGGGAGGCCTTAATGCAGACTGTTACTACACAACATAAGAAGGACATGCGGCGATTACAAGGCGATGTATATACATATTGATTTGCGCGATTAGTGGCGGCAAATTCGATTTAAGGTCATTTCTCTCACAGCATGCAGCCATTAACTGCCATAGTCGCAAATCTCTCAGTAGTAAACACATTCCCCTCTTCTTTCTTTATCCCAATTATTAACGTCTCTTCCATACAAAAGTTTGGAATATCTCTCCTATTCCACACATTCTATCTTATTAGACTCTCGCACGTGGTTATATGTTGTAAAATCACCAGCATTTCTCGTGGCGTATGTGCATGATTGGACTGCTGTCTATTGGGCAGATAATTGATCTATGTGTCCTATCTTCCACATCTGCTGACATAGCTCATCTATATGCTCTGCGCTGTCATCGCGCTTGAATGTGTTTATTACTGAACACATTCACAGATCTTTTACTGGTGCAGTGCCTGTCTGATTAAGTCATGCGCCATATCCATTCTCTCTCTCGATCATCCTTCAATTAGCCTCGGACTGTATCTGCGGACCACCAGCTGGGAACTGTGTGCGGGCGCGCGTGGTTGTGGTTGGACTTGTGCGCTCTTGGTGTGTGTGTGTCTGTGTGTGATGTTGTGGGAACCAATACAAGGCTGCAACATCGTTTGTAGGTGGCTCAATCAAGAAGAACCGGTATCCAGCGATACAAAAATCACAGTTCTGCGATAGTGGGAGCAGACAAACAGGACTGTCTGATGTGGAATATACCCTTCTCTCTCGCACCCATCAAGTTCCTGAATTAAGGAGTGGGGTATGCCGGTAGATCAGTTCATACACTCGAATTAATCAGTTGACATACTATAGGAATACTCAAACTGCTTTGTTGTAATGCTATGTACAGATTAAAATGTAGCACAGAGACATCTGTCTTATGCGACTTGTTACTTGTGTATATCTACAGGTTATATGCTAGTAGTTTAGTCATATCCCTCTGCATGGCCAAGCTGTGTGACAATATAAGTGATAAAAGTAAAGAATTGCGCACTTACTCTCTCCGCGCAGATTAGGCAGAGAGAAAACTGTCTCATACCTCGTCCTGTACGGATTGCTCAGTTGGCGCATGATAAACCAAATGGTGATACACTGACTTCCAGTGTGTACAAATAACGCTCATGCGACCTCAAGTGATAACCACATCTCGTCTCGACAATGCGTTTATACACACTTCCTCATGCTGACTCATTTGCGAGGTTTCAAGCGCCCTAGAATATGTTGGGAACACCACAACGGGCGCTCCCGGCTGCCATATAACTTCATCTTATCTGTCAGCCCGCTCACACGCGCAGTACATGTGGCGTCTTCTCAGACAAACACCTGCCTTATGGTGATGTGCCGGATATACAATTTGTACATCGCACTCGCACGTGTGCGTGTCTGATTCAGGGGTTGCTGTCTTAGGTGCTACGAGATATATCGATTGTTGCAGGCCTCTCACAGGGTGGAGTGAAAAACCAAGTTTCTGGAGAGCATAGAATGTGATATCAAAGGTCCTGAGTCCCCTACTTATTAGATAAGAGACAGCGAATGAATATCGACTATTACCAAGGTTTGCGGCGCAATATAAGACGATTACGTAGATGATGGTCTGGGTAAATGCACTGCAAAAAAACAGTGTATTGCCTGCCCGTATACAGTGTGAATAGCAAAGATCTAATCAGGGATTATCTAGGTATTGTACTGTGGTGTGAATCGCTCAAAGTGCGCGGCACATTTACATGACAGACCCTCACGATCTGGATGGGTTCGAGCATATCCTCACTGTGTGTGAGGTCGATCACAAACAAGAACAGCCGATTACCTACTGTTCCTAAGAGGTATTTCTCCTTTAGCCCGATACACGCGGCAAACCACATGTGATCCTTTTTCACTTTCTCTCTCTCTCAAGACATCGCGGGTGTGTTGCTGAAGCAGAATGAAGTGTTGAACAGTGTCTGTGCTAAAGCTAAGAATTCTCCGTCAGCATAACATTAAAAGCTAAGAACACATGTCGTCGGGTGAACGGCCCTCCTTACTCCAGAACGTCCTCATTATGTGTTTTAATGTTTTTTGGACGGGACGCGGGCGGTGGTGGTGATTAGTATTAATCATATGCGGGCCGGGCCGCCTAGTGTCTGTTGATCTCCAGGATTAACAGCAGCATGAGAATAACGCCTGCCGAAAGTGCCGATGCTCCATGGCCGGAGGCTCTGTTTAGAAATTGCCAGGGATTGCGCCTTGTTACCCCCTTTAATGCTGACCAATTGTTGAACAGCATTCCAAGCACATGACTTGTGTTTAAAGTTTATAGTCCGTTTGAGTTTTTGCCCTGGCTGAACGCAAACCGTAAAACTTCTGAAAAATGAAACAATGTACAAACTGCGTTGGGGGTCTGGTGTGCACCATGTGAAAGCCTGCTAAAACTCTCTAGAGTGAGTAGAGGCTGGCGCGCGTGTATGTACGAGAACTCGGTAGCGCATACAGATGGTTGTAGTGTGTGTGCGTGTGCGATTGCTCTTAGCAGACTGCGCGAGTGGCGGGCCATCGCGCGGTCGAGAGTGCAGGCCCTGGATACTCAGGTGTGTGTGGAGATGTAGCCCGCAGTGCAACAAGCATATGTCTCAGGCATTCGCATGTTCTGGACAGGGTCGCGTGACATCTCGCATTACACGCAGCAAGATGTATTGTATCCAGACAAAGAAGAACAATGTTCACTCTCTCCTTAGCTCGCAGCCCTGGGAGAGAGGCCTCTCAGGCTGCCGTGAGAGCGATGGTGGTTGTTCTCATGTATGTATTCTTGAAAGAGTGGTTCTCTGGTGCATTGGTAGGTTCCTGTTGCTGAGGTTTTTCTCAACCTCAGCCGCATCGCATACGATATAAGATCTCTGAGCCAGGTGACTTGTAGTCCATGGTATGGCTGCCATTTGGTGTAGGAGGGGTCCTGCGCCTTCACACGCTGATCAATTCTGAGCATCTGTACCATCTGGCAAGTATCGACATAAGTGTGTAGATGAGAGCGAGTGGGAGACGTGGAGATCGCTTCAGGAGGTACTTCTATCATGCTCAGCACTTGATTCTATCGGTTGACCAAGATCCAGCAGTATCTGAGGAAATTATCCTAAACCCACTTCAGATGATGTAGGATTTGAACTTTTTTTTAACGCAAGGTATCAGGGTACCTGTCCTACAGGTGCGGTGAGAGCGCGACTGGGAGATGCGGCGCGTTGTTTTTGCTCCCATTTTTCATGAGATAACTCGAGGATCTGGAAAAGCGGGTTTCTATATACACAAGAGGATAACTTTCCTCTCAAATATTTTATAGGCCGCGGTGAACATGGTGGTCCAGCCGGAGAGCGTTGATCATGGTCTTAGTATTGAATTATAAGCGTAAAGCATGATGTGCGAGTGTTCGGTCCACACTCTCTCTTACTGGAGACATAGGTGCGGATAGATTTGGTCATGTTGATAAGATATTGCGCAGTACACCTTGAACCGCGTTGTTCGTATACACCTAGATCCAAGTCACTCCCAATAAACCAGGTCACATAATGCTGGGTGAAGTATGTGCTCAGGGTCTTCTGATTCTGATATGTGTACGGTATGTCGGGACTGCTCTCTGTCTCACACACCCATAGAATAATAAGACAAAAATGCCGCAGCGCGTGTCTCAGGAAATGACAATTTAATTTAGAGGCCCGTGACCTCAGGCACACACCATAGTTAGGAGGAATATACATGCTCTCTAACATCCATGCGTTGTGCTTTTCCCACTATTCCCTTTGTGATGATAGTGATAGGAGATAATATTATACTGTCCTTAGATATATATGTTAGAAGGGGGTTGCGGGTCACAGTTTTTTCAGATTTGTGAAACAGATATCTGGAGAAATGGTATTTTGTGCCTATTTTATCTATGAAATATTCTTTACGTATCTTGTCTTTCAACTCGATATAACAAGAGGATGCCAACAAATTTATATCATCTCACAAAGTTGTTCCTAAGATAAATTGATATCATCATGGAGGCATTCTGTGTAGTATATCTATCATAATGGATGTGGAATATTAAAGTACATACTATGTTTGCTGACCCAACTTGTAATCATATGGATGTTACCTTAGAGATCTTATATACAAGTGCAATCCACAAATACTATCTCCAGGCTTCTATGTTCATTTTGCGTCCTGGCCTTGCCATACTATTCCAGTAGTAATATTGATAATATGACCACAGTGAGTGCAATTCTAACTGTTATCTCTCTTTCGGAACTAGTGTTGTGTTGTATAACACAATATATACAATCTCTTGACCAAATAGCGATACAGTACGTTGCAGATCCAAAAACTCCTAGATATTCTATTTCAATATTTAAGACAAGGAAAAGGCCAGCAAGAATACTCACTGTAAGCATCCTGGTAATATCTCTCTGGAGTTGATTTGTGAGCGATTATGAAAAGTATATGTTGTTTTGATTTGTTATAAAAATGATCTATATTAAAGTTTTATCTATGAATCCTGAATTGTTAGCATAATTAATTAGCTTTCTTTATCATCAATCCACCATGATGAATCTATCATCTGACACAAAAAATATAAATGCAACACTTTTGTTTTTTGCTCCCATTTTTCATGAGATGAACTCAAGATTCTAAAACATTTTCTATATACACAAAATAACCATTTCTCTCAAATATTGTTCACACAAATCTGGAAAAAATCTGTTGATAGGTAAGCACTTCTCCTTTTGCCGAGATGAATCCATCCCACCTCACAGGTGTGCCATATCAGATGCTGATTAGAGAGCATGATTATTGCACAGGTGTGCCTTAGGCTGGCCACAATAAAAGGCCACTCTGAAACGTGCAGTTTTGCTTTATTGGGGGGGTCCGGGGGCGTCCGAAAACCCTAGGGTTAAACCCTAACCCTAACCCTAACATTTCACCCATTGAGCATGTTTGGGATGCTCTGGATCGGTGTATACGACAGCGTGTTCCAGTTCCTGCCAATATCCAGCAACTTCGCACAGCCATTGAAGAGGAGTGGACCAACATTCCACAGGCCACAATCAACAACCTGATCAACTCTATGCGAAGGAGATGGATGACATGTTAGGGTTACCTATAACAATATTTGAGAGAAATGGTTATTTTGTGTATATAGAAAATGTTTTAGATCTTTGAGTTCATCTCATGAAAAATGGGAGCAAAAACAAAAGTGTTGCATTTATATTTTTGTTCAGTGTAATTACTGTAACAGATGTATTTCTGTATAAAAAAAAGTTCAAATTACATCTTGACAGGTTAATAATTCACTCTGTGGATTGTAAGTGATCAGTGTGTGACTGTGCCCCCCACACCACCCCATCCCTTCCCCCCCCAGCCTCCTCAGTGTGCTGCCAGACCATCTGAATGCGGAGGTGGCTGCAGGAACCATCTCCTCCAAACAGGACGCCATGGACTACATCACCTGGACCTACTTCTTCAGGCGGCTGGTGATGAACCCCAGGTGAGGGAACCTGCTCCCTGCAGCAGAGCATGCTCTTCAAAACTAAAAACACATGCACATTCTCCACCTGCTCTCTCAACCTGCTCAGAGAAGTGCCATGTTCTTCGGTCAAACATCTGCTGTGTAGACACACACCATTCCAGAACATTCCAGCCTGTTGGTATTTGCACGGCTGTCATCCCACATTTACATTCAGTCCCTGACCGAGGCCTCGCAGTACGATCGCACCAACACAGGTCTGCAAGCTGACACTCAGCTTCAGATCAGGCTGGGATTTAAGATCAATACACAGAAGAAAAACAATGACAAAGGATCAAGTGTTGCTGTAGGATTGGAGGAAAACCTCAGACAGCATTTCTGGTATTCTTTTGGCTCGTGAGGACTATGCTGATACATAGGGTCGGAGGGTCCTGTCAGTAATCCCCATTTATAAAAAAATATACCAGTAATCTGATTAGATCTTTCTTTATTACAACTGTAACGGAATACGGTCACTGTTTTTTTGTATGATTACATCATCTCGTAACACGTAATCTGCTATTCCCCAAACCTGGTAATACAACTTCCTTGTCTTTAAAGTGGGACCAGGACCTTTGATATCACATCTCTAGCTCTCAGAACTGTTTCTCCCTGTGAGGTGAAACAACAAACATGTATAACATTTGTACAAGTCTACCCCTTTCAATTTGCTGCACAGTTATATTCCCTCTCCATACATTTGTCTGAGCCAAGACCGGCTGTGACGCTGCAGTTATGTATTGGCAGGGAGGCGGCGTTTGGTCAAATGTAAACGCACCTGCTTTATGGTCTGCATGGATGTGAAAGACTGCCAGAGGATCCTGGGAGGACCAGGGCGTTTTTGCTCTGGAGAGTCAGGTCATTTTGGTTTCATGCGCCACTGAGCAATCGTCATAGGAATGAACGAGGTCCCGCCTCCAACGCTGTATCCAGTTCTCTTTATACACCAGTGCCTGCAGCTGGATTCTGATTGAATAAAAGGCTATTGATCGTTAACCTGTAGTTTACACAAAGTAAAGCCTACAGGCCGGCTCTTACATCCAAACTGAATTTGGTTCCAGTATGTCAAACATATTTTGTTTCAGCTGTATTCCGGCACTCTTAAATTCAGCTTATGTCATTTCCAATAATATAAGGTATTTTGCCCTGAATTATCCATTATCTCCATGCAGCTGTGTTTGTATCTGAACGGCTAATTCATCACTACTGCTTTCAGCCTTTGGTTCCCACAACACACACACAGACACACACACACACACACACACACACACACACACACACACACACACACACAGACACAGTGTCCCATGGGTGTCGTAAACGTCCGAGGCTGACTCGCTGTGCCATCAGGAGCCTAATGGTGATGATGCTAATGGCCATGACTTAATCAGACAGGCCCTGCCACCAGTAAAGATCTGTGAAATGTGTTCAGTAATAAACACATTCAGCGCGGTGAACAGTGTGTTGTTAACATGTGGAGCGATGGGAAAGAAAGAAACCATTAAAGACACATTAAATCTGACCATCAGCGCCTCTATTGCTGCCTCCAGATACTGTGATTACTCTCCCTGCTCCCCCTGCACAGTCAATGATGTGGAATGGGGATCATGGAGATATAATTTGTTTTATTGTAATATAAGAAGTAGGTGGTTTCTGAAAGATTTGCATGCATAATGCTGGCAACTGTGAAATGACCTTAATCGAATTTCCCACTCCACCTGTTCAATGATGTAATGGTTGTCACTTTGGCTATTCGTTTGATTTTTTTCCTACAATTTAAATGTACAATTTAAAGCTACATTTGAGTTTAGTTCTTTGATTAATATGTTGAGACTATGTTCACATCTATAGGTGTTAAATCCCTGATTCTGGGGGTAAAAAAACAACAATACGTTTAATTGAAGCAATATACACTTAACCTAACGCTTTCCTGTTGTCTTCGGGTCAAATCTGACCGATTTACTACTTTCATCAATCATAACTTTTTAGTTTTACATTCGATTGCATTAAGGCTTTATGATATCCTTCACAGTAGACATTTGAACATATAAATTGCTGATCACCACTTTCATTGAACTTTGCATGATTTAGTCAACTTTGTAACACCCATGGTGTTCCCAGTCAAAAATGACCGCCATAAAGAAAAGGAATTAGTAACCATCCAGATCAGATCACACACACACAAACCCTCGACCGGTCCTACACTAAGTGTACCCCCCTAACCGTGTATTCCACCCCTTGTGTACGATCTTCATAACACCACACAACACACACACACACACACACACACACACACCACACTGACACACCACCACAACACACACACACACACACACACACACACACACAACCCACACACACTCCTAGCGCAAACATAAGGATCAGACAAGCTACCAATCAACATCACACGACCCTTGTGGTTACACCACTAACAGACTACCGACCACAAAAAACATAACGGTTTCAGTACTAATATAACACCCTCCGTCGACCTAATATCAGTTTACACAGATAGCGCCACATATATCACTACAGTATATATTCGAGAAATCCGTTCGCTTCATTTTGATTTTCCAATACTAAACTACTTTCATCATTTCGCCCGTCTAAAACAGCAGGCTAATCTCTCTGCCCTCCCCCCCCCCAAAACACATTCCACCCACTCTCTCCTCATAACAAGCAAGTACATCACCCAACCGCAAAAACAACACACCACACACACACACACAGAACTAATTTGACACTACATTTCCCGGTCTTATGTGCCCATCCCCCCACATGGATCACACCTGGCACACGCAATACATGTTCATTGTCTGTTCCTTGTATATTTACTGCAGTTGTTCATGTATAACAATAGTCTGATACAATATTTACAGTTTGAAAGGGTGTTAAATGAAATGTGGTGATGATTAATGGTTTTTGTGTTAATGTAATAGCAGTTAAAACAGGACCGGTCAAATTTGACCGCGAACACCAAAGTAAAGGGGGGAAACGAAGACAATAGGAGGGTTAAAGAAGAAGACTGAAACAAACTGCTTACCCAACATTTACACCTATACATTCAAAATGGAGGACAAAAACGATTTGTGTAACCGTGGAGCTAGCACAATAGATAATTTGATTCTGATATATTACCATTTAAATGCCAAGATAATATTGTAAATGTGTTTGGACTGTTGTCATCATTGGACAAGAAACACAGCCTCAGATTGACGGTGCACTGAGGTCTCTCCATGGCATGCAGCTCTTTCCTTGAAACTGCTCCACACTTTTAGTCAGGAAACCGTGGGTTCATTGGAGTAGAATTTCTTAGTGGACTTACAGAAGGAGTATGACTAATGGTTTATATATCTTGGAGTTTTGTTCACAAGTGAGGGTAGGTTGCAGAACAGAAAAAGGTCCTCAGTGTATTGGTTGCTCTCCAATGCTCACCTATGGTCATGAGGTTTGAAAAATAATAGCATTGTTTACAATAACAAAAAAAGTGAGTGAGGTGAATGTTCATTGGAAGGTGGACGTGCCCACTCGGGGGGGCTGTGTCTCAGTAGGTAGATAGTTGCTAGCACTAGATACATGCAGTCCATTTACCATTTGGACATTGGGTGCAGGCCTCAGGCATCATAAGGGAGCTTGGCGTAGAGCTGCTGTTCCCTCACATTGAAATGACTCCATGGAGGTGGTTGGGGCAGCCCTCTGGAGGAATTGGACGACATGGATGAGACCTAAATGATCCTACTGCTACCATTACCCTGGTCAGTGGTGGATAGATGGAAATGACAGCATGCACACTGCACGATATAAACCATTGCATTGGTTTAGATAATGTATATTAGAGAAGAAATGCATTTTGTTATGGTTTTCATTAAGAGGTAATGATTATTCTGGCGTAATACAAGACGTTACCATAGATGTTATTACTTTTCTGAGATTCTAAAAATATTTAACAGTGCATTCAAGAAAAATTTAAATCTCATAAGTATTTGTATTTGATCAGCTGCATACATATCACACATTTCTGTAAATCCAGCAGTCTTTATGTTTCATCTTCACTTCTCATACCAATGCTCTATATTACAAGAACCACAACACATGACAAAGGTCCACTTGTTATTCTCATTGACTGACACTGGAGAGCAACCAGCTGGCACTTACACAACAAAGGAAACACCAGTAACATTCTGTCAACCGATCTCTAACTCAAACATTTTCTATATTAAAATTACAAATGCACACAGGGATTTTTCACACCTGCAAACTTACTTTAAGGATTTATTCCTACCACCGTTATTGGAACTTTTGGTTTCCTTTTATTTGAATTGTACACATCATGCATACTTATTGACATTATTAGCTAATGGAGAATGTATTGATGACATTTCTGCTGAGCCTCATGTGGGAACTCTTAGTTGGCAGTGCTGACCATGGAACCCATTTAGCTGCTGGTTGTCTTATTTCAGGTAATAACGGCCTAACCTGGGAACCATTTGCTGCCAAGGGCTGCCTTTTCTCTCTCAGCTGTGGCTTTCCTGCACAGCACTGCAGCATGTACAGATTCTAACCAGCAACAGTGTAAATACAGTCGTGACATTTGAATTACCATTTTATCTAAGTTTTCCATTGGGCCCTAATAAGGTCCAATCATCAGTATTACAATTATGTATTTGACTACTTAGCATCACCATGTCTGACATTTATTTACTGACTTAGTTACTTCAGCAGTTGAGGACGAACAGTTCTGTTTTATTGTTCAAGTAGTGGAGAATGCCAGTGTTTGAATCTTTTTTTTTAAACACTTTTTATAATATTTCTTGTTGTACTGACTCGTTTTTAAATAACTTAAATAGAGACACCTGCTGTCCTACAGAATGTTCAAACTCCTGGTTAAGGTCGGCGGAAAACTGAGACAGTGCATTTTATTCATTATACCTGTGAAATACAGAAATGTGAAAATCTTGATGATGTAGTCAAAACCAGAAGGGCTAGGATTAATGCTACAGGTGTTTATCATTGGTGTTCTTGTTAGGCGGGAATAGGCTAATATAAGTCACAATTGCTTTCCAGGCTAACTACCTTGCTAACTGACCAGTAACTGGGTGTTTCTCAATGTAGAGTACGCTTGCTTGGTAGCACATGTCTTCCGAGTCACTTGCTTCAGAAGCGAGGCAAGAATACCTCCTGCCATTCAGAAAACGAAGAGTGGAACAGGCTAGCAAGTGTGCAGGTGTGCGTTATATGAGAGGCCCCGCCTTAAATTTTTCGCCACAGATTTGGGGAAATTGGTCCGTATTGTAGGGATTTTAAGACCGCGGAGTCTACACATGTGCAGCCTTGAAATTTCTCCAAACGAAGTACGCCGGACTCGGAAAAATTAAAGTATGGTGGACATTGGAACAGTCCTTCGGCGGCACTCGATGACGTAGTATGCTTGAAATAGTGGCTCTGGAGCAGCTTTACTCGAGATTGAGACACTGTTTTAAAGGAGACATATTTGTAACACATAGATTTGATAACTGCCTGCAATCCCTGCCTCTATTGTGGAGCAGGTGAGCGGGTTAGGTCAGTTCAACACAGAGGAGAGGGCTCCCTAGACAAAAAATAATGCAATTGTTACATTGGATTTCGGAATATTGCAAAAGATAGCCTCAAACATACAGATATACAGATACAGTGTGTTTTAGATACATTTACAGTGTGTGTTAGATACA
>NW_011368144.1:0-8312 GCF_000735185.1 Notothenia coriiceps | reverse complement strand
TACAGTGTGTGTTAGATACATTTACAGTGTGTGTCAGATACATTTACAGTGTGTGTTAGATACCTACACGTTTTGTTCAGCAGGATAATCTCCACATATTAACACCACTTTATGATTTTTAAAGTAAAAAGCTAACGTTAGGCTATAAAGGAACTACAGCACGGTCACAAGGCTGCGTGTCACAACCGCTAAGCTAAAGGTGGCTAATGTTTGACTCGTTGACATCTAGCAGTCTTGTTTAATCACTTGTTAACATAGGCAAGGCAAGGCAAGTTTATTTATATAGCACCTTTCAAAACAAGGCAATTCAAAGCGCTTTACAAAAATGAAAGACATTAAGAGCATTAAGAAACATTATTGAAAATGACATTTAAAAACACTCATTTAAAAGCAAAGATAATAAAAAGTTACAGTGCAGTTTAAGACATGAATATATCAATTAAAAGCAGCGGCAAAAAGAAAAGTCTTCAGCCTGGATTTAAAAGTAGTAAGAGTTGCAGTGGACCTGCAATAGAACAAAATGTGTAAATCTCTTCAGTTTGTGTTAACCTAAGACCTTATTTTGGTAATCTAACCAAAAACACTTAAAGAAAACGATAGACTTTAGGACCAGGGAGACCCAAAGTGGTAAAATTATAACTTAACCCTGGGTTTGTGGCTTCTGTCCTTCCTACTTGAGAATGTCCTCTTTTTTCACTTCTCTCCTATGATAGTGAGTTAGACAGCTTTTTGTAGTCGCTTATGCTATGATATTTACATCATCCCAATAATGTAAATTCACGACAACATATTGTGAGTATTTTTGATCATTAAATCCCTTTATCATCCACTCCCCTATATCAATACGTTTTGCAATTGTCGACATTTTGGCTGTTCATTGGTGATGTGACTCCTCCAGGTTTCTAAAACACTGTGTGGTGTTAAATGCAAACTGTTAGCCAGGATACTGTGCGATGTGCATGTGAACACCGTCAGCACAGTTATGATTTAAGCAGTGGAGTTCAACCTACAGCTGTACTTGAACTCTGCACATCTTGAATATGTCAAACAGTATTTCATTCTTCTTAAGCCACCCTATCTAAAGGAAATTGGGGGATAAAAGCAACTAAGAAGCATGTAAAACAATCTCAATTTGGCTGAGACCATACTCAGAATGGCAAACAGGCTTTCTTGTGTATTTCTCATACTGTCAGGTCAATTAATGTTTTTGCAAAGACCCTATTTCCTGTGTTGTTTAGTTATTACAACCTAGAAGACGTCAGCCACGAGTCCATTAACAAGTTTCTGTCCAACCTGGTGGAGAAAAGCCTGCGGGACCTGGAGTGCTCTTACTGCTTAGAGATAAAAGAGGTTTGTATTATTTTGTTGTTCGTATATTGTATATACACAAGATTCACTTTTTGATTTTTCTAATTGTTAATCCCATTAATGCTCCAGGATGATCAGACCATTGAGCCACTGACCTATGGTCGCATCTCGTCCTACTACTACCTGAAGCACCAGACCATCCGCACCTTCAAAGAGCGGCTGAGAGCCGAGCTGCCCCTCCACGAGCTGCTCTCCGTCCTCACCGTGAGTCTCTCACTCTCACACTCCTCCTGTCACCACTCACCTTCTTACACTCCTATGGGATTCATGTAGATCTACAACAGAAAATTGTGTATGTTAGCACATTTGTGTATTGGTCTGAAGTCTAGGTTTAAAGGGGCCCAATTATGCTTTTAAGGGTTTTCCCTTTCCTGTATCGTGTCATATACGTAGGTTTATGTCAAATGGTCTGCAAAGGCTCAAATCCCTGTGTTCCCCCCAGAGGGAGTTACATGTGAAACAGGAATACATTTGTAACTCCTTAGAACTCTACTGAGAATATCTGATCGGTCCCCTAATATTATTTTTCTTTTTTGCCATTTGCGAATACAAGATACCTTAGGGAAACACACACACACACACACACACACACACACACACACACACACACACACACACACACACACACACACACACACACACACACACACACACACACACACACACACACACTTTACTCCCTCCTATCAAATTAGCACCTTTGCCTGAGCTTCATTAGCTCTCCTCCTGCTGGTGGGTGGGTGTGATACTTTGTCCTCTGCCTTTACTGAATGACCTCAGCCAGCCGGCTGTGAGGTCATCCACACTCTTGCTTGGGATTGGGGGGGTCAACACAAGACATGGTGGTCTAACATCTTTCTCTGAGTGGGGTGATGACTTACTTTTTTTTCATGGCTTCTAATTGCTTTGAACATCCGTATTACTTATAGTGCATTTCTTCACTTGGTCAATTATTTTAAGGCTAGTATTTAAAAAATGTCATAGCAACAAGTTAAACCAAACCATAATTGTTGGTAAACCTGCAGTAATATTTTGTCTTGTAAAAAGATATTTTTTATAATATCCAATCAAATTAAAATAAAATATTTAAATAATGTACCATGCAGCAGAAATCTAGCATAATCCGGTTTGAGCTTTTGGTGTGCTTGTGATAAGTGAACTGTATGTACAGAGGAACAAGACATATCAGTCTCACATTATAGTTCTTAGTAGGATACATTCATTGCTGATTGTCATAACGACATTTAAATAATAATAATGGTTATGCAATTAATATTTCCTGTAGTAGAAATATAAAGACTTTAGTGTGCCTTTTCTTCCTGTAAACAGAAGCCACAGAAGCCACAGAAAGCAGACTTTTTCAAAATATGTTTATTGCTTGTGTCTTCGAAGTAAATAAGCTTGTATTCTTGTTGTGTGCGTTTACCATGAAGCTGTGGGTCCATTGAATGTCTTCAGGGCTGAAGCTGACTTCAATACTGATGCCAACATATGGAGGGGAGGCTACTCTGAGAAACATCACTCTCCTCTGCACACATGTAGTTGGAAATACACCAACGTATGCCATACCTGGCTGCCCCCCCACCCCAACAAGCTGCAATAGAATAGACACCATCCCCTCCCTCCACACTCCCCCTGTGTTAGCAGCAGCATGGTCCTCCAGCTCCCTCTAATTGCTGCAGTGTGGCCACTAATGAGCAACACCCACACCTCCCCCCCCTCTCTGAGGCCTCTGCTACTCAGTCATTGTTTTCTTTTCTTTCCTGCTCCTCTGATTCATACAATTAAACTTGTCTCACAGTGAATCCATCTGTTTACAAGAAGACAAGGCACACTAAAGGTGGAGTAGGCCATTATCAGCCATACTACTGCCATGAAGACCCCTTACTCCTTTAACTTTGACCTCTCATTCTTCGTTTAAGACTTTGCGTTGAGGTATTATTACAGACATTATCAATACTTTTCCTCCAAATGAAGTGGTTTGGATCAACCAGATAAACGCTTTTTCAGTTACAATTATTCACTTTTTGTTTAACTATGAAGATAATATTCTACGTTGAAATACATTTCCAAACCTTAACTTTTGAATGCAAGTCATTTAAACATAGCTGCAACAATCTAACTATACATCAATACATCTCTGTGTCCGTCCATCCTTCCAAAGAGACGTCTTCAAACTGCTTTGGCATTTTGCTTTATACTGATTTATGCAATTAGCAAACCAGTACAGTTTTACAACTGTAGCATTTCTGAGAAATTAGGGGGGACACTGTCTAAGGAGTCAATGACAGGAAACAACGCTAGTGTGTAATATATGTGTCTATTTAAGTTTTGGGGAATTTGTATTTAGGCTTTTGTGCATCCACCTCTCTGTTTTCTCTCTAAATAGTTCTTTAAAGCTCCTCCTCCTCATCACTCTCTCCCTCCTCTGTCTCTGTGAAAGCTACTATCATAGGGTGTGGGGTGTTTGTTGCTTATGAAGCCCGCTTGAAGATCTATAGTCTCTCCAGAACATCCATACCAGGCAAAACAACACTGAGAGATCAATTATTCGAACATTATTCCTATTCCAATTCCTCGTCCCAGCCCCCACACTGCGCAGGTCTTTTTTCTTGTCCTAGCTTTTGAAACACTGGTTTGAGTCAGTGATGGATGGAGTCCTGGCAGTCCCTGCTGGGAGACGCTATGACAAACGCCTCCAGCAGAGCCAGTTGATGGGACTACATTAGGCGAAGTTCAACTGAAGTGAATTAGAAGAGAGGAGCCACGCGTGTCTGTGCATCTCTCTGTATGGGAAGCAAAAACAGGGTGCAACACGCTCTTAGTACAAAGAGGAAGTTGATGGACTATTGGCGTCAATTGACTTATGCAGTGACCATCAGGGTTTCATTGTGTCTCTGTCATCAATGTGCAGCGTTTCCAGACATTTACATCAAAGAATTTGAAGAAGTCAAAATATTGTGCCAACTCTTGAAGCAGTACAAGTGAAGTGGATGTTTCATCATCAGGTAGTTGAACCCTCCTGTGGGGTTCGGGTGAAATCTAACCGATTTTATTCTTTCATCAATCATAGATATTCTGTTTTACATTTGATTGACTCAACACCTTATGATATCCTCCACAGTAGGCATTAAACATATAAAACTGCTGATCTGTGGTTTAGTGAACTTTGTAACACTTATGGTGTTCCCAGTCAAAAATGTCCGCCATAGAGATGAAGGTACAGGGAGATAGTACACACCCACAAATCAACCACCATGTTCATTTTGGAAGACATTTTCAGGGTCTATTCTTTGTATATTCACTGCAGTTATTCAGTAAACCATAGTTTGAGACATTGTTTACATCTTAAAAGGTATAACAATAGAATTTGGTAATCTTTAATGGTCTTTGTGGGGTAGTGGAACAGTCAGTTTAAAAAACAAGAAGAGCAGGGAGGTAAAAGCAGCTGTTGAAGTGTAGATGCTTGGATTAAAAAGACCTGAACACAACATGCCTTAGAATTCCTGTTTCACTCTTGATCTCTGTCTCACAGGATGCAGAAGAGTTTTCGGAGCTGCCCGTCAGACACAACGAGGACCAGCTGAACAGCCAGCTGGCTCAGCAGCTCCCCCTGAAGGTCAACCCACATTCCTACGACAGCGCCCACACCAAGACCCACTTGCTGCTGCAAGCCCACTTCAGCCACGCCCAGCTGCCATGCAGCGACTACAACACCGACACCAAGACGGTGCTGGACAATACCATGCGAGTCTGTCAGGTAGGACTCCAACGAATGACTCACTTGATAACGTTACATGCATTTAGCTGACAGTTTTATCCAAAACAAGGTAGAATAAAACCGTGAGGATAAAACTAAAAAATGCATGTCAAATATCAAACATCAGATATGCTGAACCATTTTAAGTGCAACATTTAAAAACGGGAATAAATAGAGAATTATATTTTATTTGTATGTGCAAAGGGGGAGTTAGAGCAATTTTATTTTCAGTCTTAAGATGTGTAGAGTTAGGATTGTGTTCCACCATTGTGGACTACAATAAGCAACTACAGCAAACGTTATAGAGCGGCAGCTTTTCTCTTCGTATTGAAGGATTAGTAATCCCCTTGCCGATGCAGAGAGTAGTGGACAGGATATAGTGTACTGTTTGGCCATGTCCTGGGTGTAGAGATCTAAACAATAGTATGGTAGGCAAGTCCCAGTGTCTCTAATAGGATTGGAGCACCCATTGGGAGCCAGTGAATGTTGCAGAGGGGAGGTGTGTGAGAACTTGGGTAGGTTGACAAGCAGCAGGGCTGCTTTATTCTGAATGAATATTAGAGTTTGGAAGGCACATGCAGACATTTAGTGAACAATAGAATAAAATGACTTGCGGTAAAGAGAAAAGAGGGGACCAAGAACAGATCCCTGAGGGACTCCATTAGTAAGGCTACGAGGATGAGACTCAGAATCTCCTCCAATAAGTGCAGTACCTGACATTGGAGGTTGACATGGATAGTGCAGATTTAGAAACCGATTGTTCTTGGAGGATGGTGAGGAGGATCTGGTGGTTCACCATGTAGAAAACTGAGCTGTGGCCTTGCAAAACACTGACTGACTCAACAGGCTGGAGAAACTGCTGTGTTAGGGCATTCAGGCATAACTGCAAGTGACAATATGTATGATATTGTTTTTGTTTTTTATTTGCATTTGTATTATATCAATACCAGTGACTTTTTATTCTAACATCCAATCCTGCATGATTCCTGATGCTGCTATGTACAAAACATTCTGGTTTCAGGATTCTGACTTTAAACCAGCAAGTTGGTAAAAAAAAAGTGATGCTAGGGTGCTAATGCTAATGCTAGTGATGGAATGTGTTCAAGAATTGAAATGACTGAAATAGGATAATTTGCAAGAATAACTTCCCAGTTGCTGATAAAAGCAGGAATCGTATATATGCGGTCTAACCGGATGACACCTTTGACGAAAAGCATTACTCTTAGTTCATAAAAGTTCCATTGTATATCTAAAACTAAAGGGTTAAAGTAGAATATTAAAACAAGTTCAGAACCAATAACAGCAGCATTTATCAACATGACGTAAAAAGTGTTAAGAACAATACATTACTAATACATTTGAATAATGCATTGCACATGAAAACAGCACATGTTGGGAAGTGGTGCTGTGCTGTAGATGAAGCAGATTAAAAAGGGGAATGTTAAACATTAGTAGGTGATTTGTAGCTGAACTTGCTGATCCATCTCATAAATAACAAAATGCTCCGAGTTTACATCTAAAACCCAGAATCTTTGTCTGGCATCCACAAGGGTCCTGTTGTGACTGTGACTGGACGTGTTCCACAACAGAGCACTTAGTGGTTGGTTATATGAGTGAGTAACCTTGATGACAAACATTATCCATTACAATGCTCCATCCAGGTTATTTTGTGTTAGAAGTGTGATGCGCTGGCTGCTGTTTATCGGTTCTTGGTATGTACTGTTTGAAGTTAGGCCCATGTCTTAACGTCTGCAAGCCATTGTCCACAGCTCAGGATGGCTGTTTGTGCGTGTGCATATGTACATGTGCTTGTGATTTTCCATGCTGTGTATCTGGCAGTGATATTGCATGGATCATGGATGTGGTTACTTCTCTGGTGTCCTGCTGCTAACATTTAATGCAATGATACTGCTCTCCACTTTCTTTATAGTTGATTAGTTTTATACATGTATTTATATAACTTAAAGTATGTGAAAAATGCGAATTAATCTTTCCGAAAGGCTTTATTTGGTCCGTGACTGTCAGCTAACCCCGCATTAGCTACACTCTGTCTCTTAGGCTTTGCGTGTCTAATTGCAACACATGACACACATGGACTCAGATGATTGTGACAGGTGGAGAGAGAAAGAGCTAAATGTATTGATGAATTATCGGGGGGAAAATCCAACATAACCCCAAGCTTTACGCAACAACAGGCCTAAAGGTGGGGGGGGACTCAGTATAAACCCTGCAGGGTGAGTGATGACAAAGAACTTAGGCTTTCAAATTATTCAATTTTATTTTGTTAGTTATCAAAAGTATAATGTGTAAAAAAAACTAAACAATGAAGGCATATAATCATATATAATTGTTATGTTAATTGATGACTTCAAAATATCGTCGACGACATATTTCCTCGTCGACGCATCGCCACCCAAAACAACAACACGCAGTTCGCAATCGCACTTTAAACACTATGGAGACCGAAACGGCTACCACCTCCTCCTCACAGGATTGCGCACGAAGCCCTGCAAAAAGCCCCCAAACAAAAACATCTCGCCCTAGGTCTTTCAAATTGAATTTATTGAAATCTCCAATATCAACGTAAGAGCTTGTTCGGGGGGTGCTAACACTTAACCATACATTTTATCGTTTACTTTCTCCGTCTTTATATGTAGATATTACTTTTCTCCGTTAATCTCCGTCACGTTGTTTCCATAGCAACAACAACTTCCTGTCAACAGCGCTACCTCTCCTTCAAAATAAAAGCATATTCATAAATAGGAACAGCCCTAGTGTGTTGTGCAGCTTGAGTTCTGTGCACTTCGGTAGTGCTAACTATCTTATAGCTCTCCGTGCGGTTTGTTCGTGCTTGGTTGGTTAGTAGTTAATGTTAGCTACCTAGCTAGCGTCGCCAGCTGTGTGTTAGTTAACGTTTGTCAGCATTTAATGTTGGATGGAATGGTAGCTAGTTTACGTCTGCAGAACACACCGCTACTAACCCGGAACGAACAAACTGCACAGAGAGCTAACTCATGTTGTGGTCGTTTACGAGTCAAACATAACATTAGACTAACGTTAGTCAGCTTATAGTATCAATTAGGGATGCACCGAATATTCGGCCGCCGAAAATTATCGGCCGAAAATGGTTAAAAAGGCCCTTTCGGCTGTCGGCCGAAAGGGCGAAAAATATCACGAATGTCAG